>NC_139247.1:37112718-37137883 GCF_977018435.1 Lepisma saccharinum | reverse complement strand
GTAAAATTCAACAATATTTTGGTGTGCTACGGGGAATGGCAATCTGCATACAATGATTCCCCTGGTTTTGTACAATTTCGGGAAGGAATGCCTAATATTGACCAATTTGTGCCAAATTCTGGACCTCATCTTATTATTATCGATGATCAGATGAGGGAATGCGATCAAAGAGTCACAGATTTATTCACAAAAGGGTGTCATCATCGTGATATTAGTCTTTTCTTTATCACTCAAAATCTATTCCATCAGGGAAAAGGGAATAGAGATATATCTTTAAATAGTCATTATATTGTATGCTTCAAAAATCCAAGAGACAGAGCCCAAATTAATTATTTATCTAGACAAGTATACCCGGAGAATCCAAATTTTATAAAAGATGCATATTACAATGCCACCGCTGAACCCCATGGATATTTGCTGTTTGATCTGAAGCAGAACACTCCGGAAGAAGTACGTTTTCGGTCGCGGATATTTCCCGACGATGATATCAATTATGTATATATTCCTACAAAAAAAAGCAAGCATAATCACTAGTCGTTTATTCTGTCATCATGGCTCCAAGAGTGAAACACGCTAAAGTGCTCCAAGTTTTGTCGGATGCTAAACCAGCTCTTCGCACAGCGATATTACAAGCTGCTGATTCTTCCTTAGTTAATTCAATCTGTGAGTGTTGTTACAATGTTCTAAAAGGGAATGTTCCTCTTTCAACACCTCAGAAAACAAGATTGAGCCGGTACAAAAAGGTGATACGTAATCTCTCTGCCAAAGGACACTCTACAAAGCAGAAGAAACAGATACTAGTGCAACACGGAGGATTTCTACCTGCGTTATTAGCCCCTTTAATAGGAGGTGTGTTATCAAGTTTATTTAAGTGAAAAAAAATCTGAACATGGAGCATGCCAAAAAATGGTTATAATACCTCAAGAATTTATGGATAACATAAGACATCCTGTTGTGTCTGCACCGTCTACATCCTTATCGCAATTGGATCAGGATATGCAAGTAATTTTGAATCTCAAAGGTCTTTCGGATGATGAAAAATGGAATCGTTACAGCATTGTGCTCCAAAAGTTTCTGTCTATTACTCGAAAACAAAGAGAACCTGTGTCGCTACCGATTACAGAATCTACTGAGAAGTTGACTGATATGAAAGAAGAAATTCTAGCTGCTACACCTAGCATGTATCGTAGAAAAGCCGAACTGTTGTATGAACGTCTTTTACATAATAGTAATATTGATTGGGATAAATATGGGGCAGTTTTTATTAACAATAATAAAATTGAAGGCTCAAATATTGTCGATCTAGTATCGGATATAATTCTACCACGAAAAACAAGCAATCCTGTTCGGTGGCAACTGTTCAATAGAGCTCTGGCGTTATCTAATATTCCTCAAGAATATATTGGAAACCCCCGGAGACATGAGTTTATTCAACAGATTATTTTTGGCAACCCCGGACGCCATATTCCGCTGTCCGGAGCTAACCAAGAAGAGGCACAAGAATTAACAGAAGCAGAAGAAGAAGAAGAAGAAAAAGAACCAATTTCTTTTGTATCATCATTTCCAGGGCACAAACGTAAACGTACTGTTCCAGTTTGGTCAAGATACAAACCATGAGCGAAAAAATATTAGAGAATATCTGGTACAATCCATCTCATCCAGCATCCTATTCTACAGCTTCAACACTATGGAAAGCTGTAAAAAAAATCCATACCATTGTCAACAATCAAATATTGGTTGACAAAGCAAACTGCATACACTTTGCATAGACCTGTAAAGCGTCGATTTCCGAGAAACTTTTATTTTGTGCATAATATTGATGACCAATGGCAGGCTGACTTGAATGACATGCAGAGTTTGCGGAATCACAACAAAGGGTACAGTTATATACTCACAGTTATCGATATTTTTTAGTAGGCATGCTTGGGCTGTCCCTGTAAAAAATAAAACTGGTGTATGTATAAAAAAGGCTTTCCAGCAAATTTTCAAACAAAGCAAAAGAAAACCTTTGAAATTACAAACTGACAAAGGGCGTGAGTTTACCAACAGTATTGTGCAGGAATATCTCAAAAAACAAAATGTAATTTATTTTACAACAAAGAATCCTGATATTAAAGCTAGTATTGTTGAAAGATTCAACAGAACTTTAAAAAAACGCATGTGGAAGTATTTTACTAAGCAAAGAACCAGCTGCTATGTTAATGTACTCCCAAAGCTTTTGAAAGCTTATAATCATAAAATTCACTCGAGTATTAAAATGGCACCAGCAGATGTTACTCCTGGGAAGGTTTTGAAAGTATGGCACAATATGTATGACAAAAAACTCAAAACTGATTCATCTCCACTATTGTCATTGAAGATGCCATTCAAAATAGTAGATACAGTGAGAATAACAAAAACCAAAAAACGCTTTGACAAAGGTTACATGGGAAATTGGACAAGAGAAATATTTGTGGTGGAACGTATTTTGAAAAGAAATCCTCAAGTGTATGAATTAAAAGATCTACAAGGACATAAAATCGATGGAACATTTTATACGGAAGAGTTGCAACTGGTCCGCTTACCGGATATGCATGAAATTGATAAAATCCTTGCGACCAAAGGTAAAGGAGCCAGTAAAAAGTTGTTAGTTCATTGGAAAGGTTACTCCAGATTATTTGACAGTTGGATTAGCGCATCGTTTTTGGAGTCAAAAAAAGAGAGAGAGAGAGAGGCATACATTTTTGTAGATATTCTCATCAGTGGTACAAATAACCTTTATAACACATCATGAGAAAAGCAAACGCTTTCTACATTACTTTGCCTAGTAACAGTTCCATGAAATATATCCCAAGTAATACTCTAACTAATTACACCACAAAGCTTCAGAACCGTGTGGAGTTGGACACCAACAAATGGGAGATGGCATTGGTAGAAGTGCATTATCCTTATTCAATACTAAACATTACAAGATTTAACAACTATATTCAATATAAATCTATGGATGATGTCAAATGGAACGAACTTCGAATATCCGAAGGCTATTACGCATCTATAAACAGCATTGTTGCAGAAATCAATAAATATTCTGAAACATTAAATTTTAGTCTCCGAAATCATCCTGCGTACAAACATGTGACTGTTGATATATCTACCAAGCAGAGAAACATAAATGTACAATTGTCACCTCAACTGGCACGGATATTAGGTTTTAAACCGACCGATGATCTATCAGAAGTAAAAATTGGACGCTCGCCTCCAAATGTTGTGAGAGAGATTCCTTCCCAGATGTATATTTACACAGATATTGTGGAATCACATATGGTGGGGGATGCTATCGCCCCTCTATTACGTATTATAAACATTAATCCTATGGAACATAATTTTGGAAGTGATGGTGTGCAAATTTTCGATTCACCACATTACATCCCAGTGCAGAAACATAATTTCGAACAAATAGAAATTGACTTAAGGGACAGCACTGGCGCACACATCCCATTCTCCTTCGGACTAGTGTGTTTGAAACTTCATTTTAGATGTTGTGGTGAAAAGCTGTGATTATGAATGACCCATATTTTCAATACTACCATCAACAAGCTGGATCTGGTGTGGGTAACATATATTACGGTGCTGCCTATCAAAAAGGACATGGCATTGGAAGTTTTCTTGGAGGACTTTTTCGGTCAGCTTTGCCTCTTATCAAGAAAGGAGCGAAAGCTGTAGGGAGAGAAATGTTAAAAACAGGGGTAAATGTGTTAGGTGATGTTGTAGACAAAACACCCCTAAAACAGTCACTACAATCCAGAATTTCGGATGCCAGATCAAATCTTAAAAGAAAAGCTGAAACAAAGCTAAAGGAAATGATTGGTTCAGGTTATCAGGGGCATAAACATTTCAAAAGGAATCACTCTGCTTCGGGACAGCGAACTGGAAGGACCGCTCAGAGAAAGAAGAGATCCAGTGCCAATACAAACACCAAGAAAACAACCAAACGCAACCGTAAAAAAATTCAAATAACATCAGATATTTTTGATTAGATATGGCGCTAATTAGGGAGAAATCATGTGAGTGTTTTAAAAGTGAATTGGATATTTTCTCGGTAAAACCTACTCAGACAAGCATCTTAGAACACCACACCATCGGATACAAACCTGTTAGTTCTCTGGCAGATAATGCTCCCACCGAGTTTGTAATACCTGGACATGGTGATGATTATATGGATTTAGCACACACAATGTTGAATATAGATGCCAGAATTGTAAAAGCGAATGGTCAGTTATTGCTACCCACAGATAAAACAATTGGGCCTGTCAATGATTTTCTCAATGCAATGTTCAGCGAAGTACAAATCTACTTAAATAACAAACTCATCTCGTTTCCATCTCACATGCACCCATACAGGTCTTATTTTGAAAAAGCACTGAACTATGACATATCTGCAAAATCATCTCATCTCCAAAGTGCATTGTGGTACAAGGATACAGCAGGCGCTTTTGATAACGTTTCGGAAGACAACAAAGGCTTTACAAAACGTAACCAACTAACAAAACAGAGTAAAACATTTGATATGTTTGGTTACTTGCATTCTGATATTTTCAATCAAGAGAAATTTTTGATCAATGGAGTGGAAATGCGAATAAAACTGATTCCTTCGAAAAACACTTTCTGCTTGATGGGAGTAGATGACAGTGAAGGCAAATTGGAAATTCTGGATGCTACACTATATGTGAGAAAAGTATCGGTCAGTTCATCCATCAAACTTAATCACAATCGCATACTGCAAAAACATACAGCAAAATACCCTCTAACAAGAGTACAACTTAAAGCTGTAACTATTCCAAAAGATATTGTTTCAAAAACAATTGACAATGTGATACTTGGACGTCTTCCGAAACGATTAGTTGTGGGGTTTGTTACCAACGATGCATTCAACGGCACTCTGTCTACAAACCCATTCAATTTTCAACATTTCAATTACAACTTCTTTACTTTATATGTTGATGGAGTCCAAATTCCCGGCAAACCTTTTCAACCAGACTTTGAAAACAACAAGTACATAACAGCATATCACACTTTATTCTCTGGAACAGGGATACACTATATGGATGAAGGAAACAATATATCGCGTGAGGAATACCCCCAGGGATACGCATTACTTGTTTTCGATATAACACCAGACGCAGCTGCAAGTGCCATATCCCACTGCAGTCTTCAACGGCAAGGGGCTGTTAGCTTGGAAGTCCACTTCAAATCGGCTTTGGAATCTACTGTGACTTGTGTTATCTACTCTGAATTTGACGCTCTCATGGAAATTAATAATCAAAGAGTTATTCATCTGGATTAATTGTATAACAAGGTGAGTTGCACAATATTACTATTTAGTGTCCAGCAATGCTGTCGACTTTAAATTTGCTTCACGGGTTAATATCAAATAGAGCCTTTGACAATCATCATGTTGGGGTTTTCGCAGCTAATGAATTACCTGTACATGTGGAACTACCAGCAGCGTTGATTGTAAATACAGACCCTAAAGATAGCCCCGGGAAGCACTGGGTAGCAATTTACATAGACAGTAACTCCCGGGGGGAATTTTTTGATAGTTACGGAAAACCTCCACATGTGCATAACCATTTGCGATTTTTGGAAAGTAACTCTAAATTCTATACTTACAACACTCATCAGATACAAAGTTACGGGTCTGTGTACTGTGGGCATTACTGTTTTCTGTATTTATTCCATAGAGCCTCTGGTAAACCCATGCATAAATTTCAAATTTTATTCCCAGTACCGATAAAAAACGACAATATTATAACAACTTATTTGCTGACTCGTAAATTAAATTTATAATACTCGGTACGAATACTAGAAAATATTGACAGTAAATACTGTTTGAAATTTTATACAAGTTACATATAGTCCTAATAGTATATTAATAATTTTGTAGCGTTACAGTTTACAACAGCTTACTTATAATCTTTATCTTGTTTTGTGTCTTTACAGAACAATGACGCAATATCCAGAGATGGGATCTTTCAATGCTAGATTGTCCTCTTTCAGAAACTGGCAATCAAAAGAATTCCCGTTTGTAGAAGCTCTGTCCGAAGCAGGATTATTTTACATTCAAAAAGAGGATAAAACAGTATGCTTCAAATGTGGTGGAGGATTATACCGATGGAAATACAGAAACAATCCAATACTAGAACATCGTCGATATTTTCCATTTTGCCCCCTGTCTATAAACCTAATTTCAGATCGACAATGCGGTTGATGCTTTAATTAAATTAATTAATATTTGTTATCCAATATTTCCTCAATATGACGTTTATGATATTCTGCTGATTTTTCTCTCACCATTGATCTTTGTAACGCCCCGCCCCCTCCACCTTTTTTGTCCAGCACATGCTTGGTTTGCTACGCGCGCATGCGTCTCAAAAACACACCCACGCATTTCTTCAAATGTATATCTGCACGCTGCGACATGCAGTATCTCGCAGTTCTTAGTCATGGAATCCTCTATTTCGATGCCGCTGAAAAAAAGATTTCAACCGTACACTAATTTCAAGGGGGTTCTTCAGAAAGAGAGCGATCAGCATTTACCTGAAGAACAAAAACAAGTAACTAGTCTTATACGCCAGTCGATATTATTTGATCACGTCTACTATTTGAATGCTTCGAAAACAAAGGTTATCTCAATCGGACTTTCCTCTCATCTGGATTTCCAACCTGTGGTCAGGCTACACAGAAGCGGGGCGGCCGGTGTTGAACTACAGTTGCAGGAGTGGCACGCTCTTCAGGAATTGTTTCCAGCAATCGACAATTACATCGCTATTCCAGGTGAGCAGCCTCGTGTTTCCTACCCACTAAGTGAGCAACATGAATTGCTGATAACCACACTGTACAATCGTCGTCAGATCATTATAAGGAAAAAACCAGCTTACGGTTCCCTGGAGATAGTGTTCATCGCAGTAAGTTCGTGGCGGAACTTTATGAAGATATTTGTGTGCATCGAGCATGCGAAAGTTATGTGTGAAACAGTGTCGCCGTATCTGAAATCATATTTTGGAAACTGTGTGGAATCTTGCATTCTCGACCTTCGCGAACAATGTTTCGGTTGCACAGATATTTCCCCTGTCCATGCATGTAATAAGGAGAAGTTTGTGCTTTCCCATCTACATGGATGTACAAAACCTGAGCCTTTGTCTATACAAAACATCGACGGAAAAAGACTTTCCAAAGAAGTGTTTCTTTTTTGCGAGAACATGCTTGTGGAAAAAATAGTGAAACATTTTAATTCAGTGGTTGCAGCAGAAAATGGATATGATAGTGACACAATTCCTTATGTGTGTGAGTGAACAAACTTGAAGAATAAAAACTTGTTAAATAACATGCTGATAAACTGGTGACACAATATAAACATTTTACATATGTATGTGTGTGTGTGTGCGCGGCTCTTTTGAATTTTGTAAATATTGGTAATAAACAGGGATAAAATATATGTCTTGGCTTTTTTTTCATTTATCACCCCTTTAAAAATCCTCATGGTTTATATTTTTACTGGTAACAATCGTTAATAACAACATTAATAATTAACTATATAATGAAAAAATTTATATTGTGGACTTGTCGGAGATAAAGCATGAGAGCTTTTCTTCACACTGGTAAAAATCGGTGTTAATAACAACATTAATAATTAACTATATAATGAAAAAGTGTGTATTGTGGACTTGTCGGAGATAAAGCATGAGAACTTTTCTTCACACTGGTAAGAATCTGTGTTAATAACAACATTAATAATTAACTATACAATAAAAAAAAATTGTGTATTGTGGACTTGTCGGAGATAAAGCATGAGAGCTTTTCTGCACAGCGCTGGACACGCAAAGGCAAGTATCTTTATTTTCATTCTATTTCTAACAGTGATTCGCTATTTTTTCTTGTCACTATAAAAAAACTAATTCAATTTTTCTTTTATCACATCTGTCGCCATTTTGCTTGTTTTTGTTTAATTCCTCTTTATGCATTGAGGTTAATCGAAACATAACTTTAGACTTTTACATGGAATTGAAACATAGAATGTTGCCTCCTTTGATTGAATCGAACCTGTGACTCCTCTTTGATCACAAAACAATAGTGACGGCCATCTTGCTTATTTTACCTACTCTTTATGCATTTAAAATAATCGTTACTCGGGCCCCACACGGCAAAACAACAGATTCTAATTTATTCACACTTCTTTTGTTTTTTATTTTAAAAACAACATCATTATCAGCCAATTTGACATTGTGAATCGAACCCGGGGACCTTTTCATTACAGCATAAACATCCTATTTCCAATTAGTTCATTTTCTCTTTGTGCACAAAAAACTAACCGGAACTTTTAAACAAATACAATTGAATATCCAATTTTCACCAACATTGGGAATCGAACCCTCAACCACTTGGTTAAAACATCTCGCGGAATAAAAAACACCCCCCGCGCCCGATCGCCGCCGCCGCCGCTAAACACAAAACGCGGCCGCCATATTGATTTTATTCAAATACTATTTATGCACAGATGGACTAATCGGGACCTATAATGGCGGGACAAAACAATTGGCCTCATTTAACTACCTAGAAAATCGAACCCGCGACCTCTTCATTACCAGGCGACAACAATAACCACTAACAAAAGACCGCCATATTGATTTTATTCAAACACTATTTATGCACAGATGGACTAATCGGGGACCTATAATGGCGGGACTAAACAATTGGCCTAATTTAACTACCTAGAGAA
The DNA here is from genome assembly GCF_977018435.1 of Lepisma saccharinum. Lineage (NCBI taxonomy): Eukaryota > Metazoa > Arthropoda > Insecta > Zygentoma > Lepismatidae > Lepisma > Lepisma saccharinum. The sequence goes on along the minus strand of NC_139247.1, from coordinate 37,129,128 downwards.
TCGAACCCGCGACCTCTTCATTGCCAGGTGACAACATTAACCACTAACCCAACTCGATTTTCTAACTCAACCATTTTGTTGCCTTTATTTACACACAGGCTAATCGAGACCATTCAATATTGACATCGTCGCCTTGTAATCAACGGGTCCCAGGTTCGATACTCGGTGGAGGCACATAGTGGTCCGAATCACCACTTTTCAACTGTAGCTCCAATCCTGATTAGTTTTGCCGTGCATAAAACGGACTTAAAAAAACTAACTCAATCTATCAATCAATCAATATTGACTCTACCAGGAATCGAACCCTCGATGCCTCTTGTTTTACAGAGCAATAACCTTAGCCGCTAAGTTTTCGGGGTAAAGCACCTTCGGCGCCATCTTTAAATCATTTCTTCATGTCTTTGAATCATACGCAATGGTTGCGCGCGCATTTCCTCCACACACACACAAACATACGCACGTGTTAGATTAGCATACATCAAGAAACAACGTGACAAATCCATTGACCCCCCTCCCCCACCGCTTCCGATGCCTTCAACGTGATCAGACACGTTCTGCTGACTCAACAATAAAATCGCTCGTACACCGCTACACCGGATGTAACATAACACCAGTCGCATTGAATTTTTGCTGACGCGTAGGAACGAAGTGCTGCCTCTCTACTGGTGTCCTTTTTTTCAGTGACCGAGGCGAAGGAGGCTGGGTCCGACTCTTCTTGTGTCGAGGGGAGCTCCGGATGCATACCCACCATCGGAAGGTCCTTCCAGGAAATTTGTCGTATGGGGCTACATGTGCGCCTGTCCCATTTAGCCCCGTGGTTTCTTGGTGCACACGATACCGAGGTAGGGATCGCAGCCGATGTTATCCCTGTGTGAGCAAACGCGCTTAGAAAATGGAACCCTAGTTTTTCCCCTGTGGCCAAACAGACCATTGATCGAGGGTTTTTTTTTTTTTACTAAAGGGTAAGAATCTGGGTGTTTTTTTTACATCGTCAAATAAATTAAACCTGAAATAGAGTATTGATGTTATTCTCGTTTATAAAAAATGATTCTTAATAACGTAAATATACCAATTTTATGTGTGACACTGCGAGTTGTAGACATGAAGTACAAACTGTTGTTGTTTGACGGTTGTTACAGTGTAGTAAGGTGTGAGGATGAAGTCGGTGGAGTGCAGACTAGTTATCAGGTTCTTCTTCATGAAAGACAACACAACCCAACAAATTTCCCAGGAGATTATGGAAGTCTATGACCCAGTTTCTCCATCCTATGAGGACTCATATAGCACTTGCATAGGGAACTCTAATGTGGTCGGGCATCGGTGGAAATGGCTCCTATTCCCGAGCGACCACAGTCGGCCATAGTCAACAAAGTTGAGGCTGTAATCACAGAAGATCGCCGCATAAGCATTCGGGAAATAACTGTCAGATTCAAGATCAGTTTCGCATCTGTGAATTAAATCACCAATGAGAATCTTCCAATGGTGTCGTCCAAATTGCGAACAGTCCTAGTTGCGAACAGTCCTAATTGCGAACACTTCCTGCCTAAACAGGATTAACCTCGAAGGGCGGTGTCCTAATTATGAACACAATTTCCGCCTTTGGACCAACAACTTTCTCTTCCACTTCCTGTGTCTTTATAACGATTCATTTCAGGGACATTAAGGCTGGTCAGAGCCTTGCTGGAACATAGATAATTCGACATGATTAAGAGCCCGTATCACCGCTGGTGACGATGCCTAAAAAATAGGTTCTTGCGTCGACGTTCTGTGCTCGAACAGTCAAGTGTGTGGCATTTAAATTTTACTGAGTTAAAGATCAAATATGAAATTAGTTATGTCGCGAAGCCTTTTTTTAAATACATTATTTATTACGTAGTTTTCCTTATCTCAATTTCGTAAAATTCACTTGCTCGCCAATTGTATGTAATAACTTAAATCAACATTTTAAAGCACAACTGTTCTTCTACAGCAAAGAAATGAAACTGATCTTACATAATTTTCTTTAAAATGTCCGTGGTTTTTCGACGTACAGAGCAATGTATGTACATTTTAACTTCGACTTTTCTAAGCTGGTCGCGCTAGCCGTTTCCCCCTCTGTACAGCTTGCGCTCAACCCCGCCCCCCCCCCTCCACACTCCTCCGCCGTCCCTTTTTTCTTTCACAATCGGCCAGTCTTCCAAGAAAACGGCATGCGGAGAGCTAGGAAAAGAAAAAAGAAGGCAGGGAAAGGTTTTGGGGGAGAATCAATGGTTTGGGCGATGCTTGTAAACAGTTCTTCACTACGCTATATCCTAATACTAAATCACGATGGGGTTGTAGTGCAATGGCAACAGTGAAGGACGGGGGATTTCCCCAGTATATTGTTCACAAATGGGAAGAGCTGGTTGCACAGACTGAAGTACACCTTTACAAAAGGTTTGCCTGCAAAAGAAAAATTGTGCCAAATTATAACTTTTTTTTGTGAGAACACGAAAGGGATTTTTTTTTAGGGGGAAGGTGACTACCCAAAGTTTTTAGGTAAATATTGTGTAAATTCTATCTGGTGGTGGATTATCAACCAGCCACGCAAATGAATGACTTTTTAGCTGTCGATCGTAAATAAGTTCAATGAACTTTCATTGTCAGTTTGAGATATTTCTGAGGGTCAATGGTAAAAAATACTTGATGATCTGTTATGGAAATAGTGCTATTTTTAAACATTTTGAACGTCCGTTCAATTTAATTTCGAATTTGACTCCTTTCATGATTTGTAAGTAAGGGGATAAAATATATTTACTTAATACTTTACTGCGTTATTTTATCACCAATTACAAATTACAATCACCAAAGAAATCACAACATAAGATAGTTCTGTGTCATCATATACAAGAATACTTTTAGGCATAGGTCTTATGTAAAATAAAATACATTAATTATATGTTGTTTTTTCTTTTCCAAAGACATTATTTAGTGGAATAATATGACAGACTTACTATTGATAATGACCATATAAAACACACCATAAAAATTTCATTCACTCTCAACTTTCTGGGGCCGGCCACCGTGGGGGAGTGGTTAGCACATCGCGCTACGACGCCAGGGGTCCCGGGTTCGAATTCCGGGTTGGCCGCGGATGTTTGTGAGTGTCCATTCATCAATTTCATCATATCATCACTCATCCCCATCTTCGCAAATTGGCCAAAAGTGGCACAAGAAGCGAAGTAAAATAAAGCAAATCAATCAACTTTCTGGATATACGACAAATAACACTATTTCTGTATAAGGAATTTTAGGCGTTCTCAGATCCTCCGATTATGGGGAGCAAGGGCCTTGATAAGAGTTCAGCTGACGAAATAAAGCCCTCATTCCATCTCACTGTTTTTATTACATTGATGGGAACAAAACAGGGTCGTGTGTGTCCCGACCAACCTAAAATCACTTTATTAGATGAATTTCAACTTCAGTGGCACCATTGTTCTCTGCTGGCGCTTTATTTTCCATCTCTGTCGTTCAAAGACTAATGTACTTATAAACGTGGTTTAGTACCGCAAATTCAAAAGAACTACACATAATTTATTCATGTGCAATATATGGGCAATTTATTCTGCAGACACATACAGATAATACAACTAAAGAATGAAATATGTGGAGGTGTTAATAAGAAATTTGCTAGTGGGAGAGTCCAATTACATAGGAAGTAATACACTACCCTTTCCTTACGTAGTTACTTGGAACTTTCGTATGTTTGAAAATAGTATTTACTTTTATTTCTATAAAAGCATAATGTTGTTTAAGAACGGTTATTAGATTCCTCTACACTAAATTTCTAAGTGAGACTATTAAGGGGCAACTTCTCCCTTCCCCCCCCCCCCATTTACTCACCGTATGCAAAGAGTGTGAATACTTTTTTGCTGAAATGGGAAAATGAACCACAGCAAGAAACTAATAAAATACGTCTGTTTTTATGAACAGCGGCAGAATTATTTACAAACTTGTTGAAATTCACAGTTTTGCTAGCTTGTACTCATTGGACGAAATACATACAGCCAGGGACGGCGCTACAAGGAGGTCAGGGGGGGATGAAACCCCAACAACAGATCTAAGCTCCCTTTAGCCCCCAGATTTTTATATTACGGTAGACGCATTGCGATCGAAAATTAAAGAAGTAGAAGCTATCTTACGTAATATTTTCCATTATAAAACTTCCCTTAGGGCAAGGCCATTGCAATGTTCAAGTACATTTCCTGCTTTTATAAGATCGCAAGCTTATTTCAAACTTGTTGTACGTAAAATCGTGCTTGGAGGTGGCAGCTGCAGATCTGCATGGATCAACAACGGACATTGATTATTTAATACGTACTAAGTAATTGTTGTTAAATCACAAGTCTCCAACCTTGCCAAAAAAAATTCCAGGTACTCTGCTGCCTATCTGGTAGGTGGATGTGTTCAGAGGCTGTGGGATGGCTGTTTGGTTGTTGGAGGGTCAAACGATGATAATACGATGCCTACGAAGTTAAATGATAACAATTATTATCCTATGTAAATCATGTCACTATTTTTGGAGCGAGTGTTAAAAATTAATTTTTATAAGTTGGAGGATGTTACCAATTGTATTGTGAAAGTACCACTGAGAGAGCAAACATATTTTCACTGCAAATTCACCTACGCTAGGAGACAAAAACATTGACTATCAATGTCATTGACATAAATCAATGGATACAGTTGCAGCTCTAGCACTGGGCAGATGTGATTAGTAGTGAAAATTTTTGATTTTGATTTGATTTTGATTTAGTTTATTTTACTTCGCGTTTTGTGCCTCTTGGCTAATTTGCGAAGATGGGGATGAGTGATGAAATGATGAAATTGATGAATGGACATTCACAAACAACCAAGCCCGACCGGGATTCGAACCCGGGACCCTTGGCGTCGCAGCGCGATGTGCTAACCACTCGGCCACAGGGTCGGGCTAGTAGTGAAAATAACTACCAATAGTTTTATATGTGTTTCACATCTGATTCTTCTCCATGGAATAGAAATTGGCCAGTCGGCATAAATTATTTTCCAACGTCATAAATAATAATTTATTAACATGTAGACCTAGGCCCAAGCTTGCTGATTTTTGCACTAAATTGCAATGTTTAGTTGCACAAAGGCTAATCGGGACAAAACCTACAGCCTATAGTGGAATCCGAGCCACTTAATTAAATGTGCCTAACTGTGGATCGAACTCGTGACCCCTCGATTACAAAGCATCATTATTACCGCTACCCGAGGCGGGAAAGTTCACTTATAATCATTCTAATTATTAACATTTAAGAGTTAGTTAGTTTCTGTAGTTTTTTTATTCCTTAATGTCGTATTTTTGCCTCTCGGATGTTCTGAATAACAAAAATAGATGTAACGATGAAAGGATTGAGAAAACATCGCTGACAATGATGTTCATTGCAAATACTCGAATGAGAAACTACAATCAGAAAAGCTGTCCCCCGTGGCGGAGTGATTAGCACATCGCGCTACGACGCCAGAGGTCCTGGGTTCGAATCCCAGCTTGGGTATGGGTGTCCATTCATCAATTTCATCATATCATCACTCATCCCCCATATTCGCAATTAGTCAAAAGTGACAGAAAAGCCATGTAAAGTAAACTAAATCAATCAATCACTACAAACAGAAAATAAACTTGACGGTTCTTGAGATGTTGAACGTCCTCCAACTTTCAAAAATTCATTTTTCACACCTATTCCGGAAATTGGAAACACCATTTGTAGAGGATAATAATTTTACTCATTTAACTGTATGTATAACCTATAGAACCAAATAACAATCTCACAGCCACTGAATAAATCCACCTACCAGGTAGGCAGCAGAATATCATGTCAATTTCGTGACAAGTTTGGCGACTCATGATTTAACAATTTCTTAGTATCAAATGATCAGTGGCCGTTGTTGACCCAGGCAGATAAGCAGTTGCCCTGCCCTTTCACGATTTTAGAACACATCGTAATAAGGTAACATCTTCCTGAAGTAGGAAATGTACTTGACCATTGTAATGACCTTTATGAAAGTTTTATAATTTAAAAAAAAATTCTCTTGTTTCGGTCGAAATGCGTCTACTGTACAATACAAATCTGGGGGCTAAGAACTATTTTGACGGACGGACTACAACCCTCACTATCCCCTTTAGCGCCATTCCCGAAGTTCAAAAGTCCTCAAAGAATTTATTAAAGGAATATGAACCTTCCAAATAACTGCATCACAAACACACACACACACACACACACACAGGTCTTCACTACTTATATGTATAATTAAAAAAAGAAAGAGCATATCTGAAAAAAACATCGGCACACATTTATTTCTTATTCATTTACAACATGTGCTATGGAAATAAAAATTAACCTCGTACAGTCTTCATCATTTCAGTCAGTATATCTACACAAAGGTCATCTTATATTACAGTTACACTAACATATCGTGCTGTAAGTAATATGTGGTAATATTGTCCACGAAAATTTACACATCCAAAAAAGTTTAATTTCTTTGTTGCAATGTTTCCTCCTAGAAAAACTAAAGTACAACACTCGAGATTATTCCCATATTAATTAAATAATTTACAATTAAGTCTCACGGATGAAGTTAGCACTTTTGTGTATTTAATACGCTACCGCGTCTTCTATTCCCCAAACAGAATTCTTGCATTACCTTGAGAAATATTCTCAATTCTTTATCAGACACTGGAACACATACACAAATTTACAGTACAACTAAAATTTATGAAAGCAATGGCATTTATTAATAACTGCTAACTACAATCCCTGGTATTGTGCAACAAATTATACATACATAATTCATTATTCACATCAACAACATTTGCTAACATTAGGGTGGATTTGCTATCTTTGCCTATAAACATTATTGAATTTTAAATCAATGTACAAGTGAGTTTATAGTTTACATATTACTACCTTTCTTGTTATGAGCTTCACCACATCAGTACCGTACATATATACTATTTCCTTTCTTAGAGTCTAATAAAGAGTATTAAAGGATTACGAGGTTAATGTAATTTCACGGAAAGTGATTCTGATATCTACAAAATCCTTATGTACTTCATTCTATAAATTATTTCTGTAAAGTGATTTAAAGCAGTGATTTCTTTACAAAAAATAATCTGATTGAAATCTGGATTTAAATCAATCCACCTTGGCTGATACCACAAGTATAGTATTACAGTAATTTATGGATAATTTTGAAAGTGATGTATACAAATGAAAATTTGGTTAACAAATTTTACACACCTACTAAAATTTCTTATGGTTGTTTTCAAATTTTATTTTTAATGATTGTGCCTAATTAGTATTTTTCAGGAAATTTTTAACCATTTCAAGTTTTTTTTAATGTACCTGAGGATTTTTTAGCCTAATTAAAGATTTTTAGAACCTACTTGAACATTGTTGGATTGTAGAACCTATTTTAGAAACCTAAAAGCACACGTCTTTAGAACCTAAAAGTCAGAGTTCTAGTCAGAACAGTTCACTTATTTCAGTGGCAGCTTCCGACGGGTTGTTTATTTCTTGGCATTTGTAAAGTTCTCATTTTGATTTTCTTCCTGGCGTCTCTTATGGGTGAATTTTTCAATTTCGTCAACTATATACTGTGGGTTTCTGATGGGTATTGACCTTCTCCGTCTAGGATCAACTAGTTCTGGAAGTAGGCAATCCATATAGAAGTTAGTTAATGGTGTCTCCATCTTCTGTGACCAGAAGTTATCATCCCGGTGAATAATTTCAATCCGTAATCCCTGCGGTGTCCACAAACCAAACATGCAATATTGTCTTCTGGTCACATGCAATTGGCCTTGTACTTGATAATAGAAATGGTTATTCTTATTCACGACACCGATTGAACGTTTGTCTTTGCTCACGTTCCAGAATGAACATTTCCTTTGTAGAATCAGGTCTTCGGGTGATATCAACGCACCTAATGGACACTTTACCTCGACCAAACCATCTCTGAGTATTACTCCATCAGGAGTTGCTCCTAGGATTGCTTTGAGGGGATCCACAAAGAGTCCACACTCTTCAACCTTCACACCCATTTTTTCTTCCAGGCATTGGATGGCAGTCTTCTCATGACTTCTACCCCATATCATGGCGTCTGTATCAAAATCCATATAGAGGAGAGATGCCACTAATTTCTCACATGACGTGTAAGGCTTACGCCTACACACAGCACCAAAATTGGAGGCTGTCAACAGCTTCCTACGAATTTCCTTCCAATGTCGGCTATTTCTTTGAAGCAGAGTTCGGTTTTCCAGATCTTGTCTTTCCTCATCTGTAGAATAGTTCTTTCTTCGCAATATCATATTCCAAATGTGTCATATCAGGTCCATAACTAATTTCCATGGGTGTCACATTCTTCACACTTCGGATGGAGCGTTTCTTTATCAAAGTTTTCTTTCTCGCTTCGCTCGCGGTACCTGCTTTTCTTGCAGTCTTGTCAACTTCCGAGCCGTAGCTAGGAAGTAGCGGGAGTTGGCCCTGGGCGCCGAACAATCTGATTGAGAAAAATTGTAAAAGAGATTGCCATGCCGTCCCATGAAATTTTTTGCGCATTATTAAATCAATACTGTTTTCAACTTTCAAAAATTTGGATCGATGTTGCGATGTTCGTCAATGTGTGTTTTTCTTCTTTCAGACACTGGAAAAAAGTTTTGTCTTGTCACAGGAAACCTGTCGGGGTTATAAACGTGAGGGGCTGAAAAAAAAAGGTCCGTTATGGTCAGACTCTGGCCTGCATGAGTGGGGGAGAGTAGCGGACAGGGAACCTTGTGGTCTGCTTCTTTCGACAGAGCAACCCTCCCTCCAGCAAAGTCTCAATAGGTCTCCCATGCAATGGATTTGCCTTCGAAGGGAGAAATGGAATCAATATTGGTAAGACTAGGAAGAATAAATGACATCTGTCCGCTGCTCTTTTCGAGCGACGCTGATACGGGCTCTTAAAGTCGTTGCGTAGTATAAATAATTTAATAATAAAAATGTGGACTATTTTATATAACGACTACATACTGCACACTTCTTAACTGAAAAGAGCTTCTTCATTTAATAGGCTAATATAATTATTAATTTCAAATTCAAATTTCAAAACATATGACACTGTACTATTTACTTTTTTTTATACCATCAATCTCCTCATACCTATTAGTGCTCTAGCCACTTTTTCGTAAATATATATACATATATATATCATCCATCCATCCATCCTGGTAAGTCAATCAAGTTGGCTATTGTTGCTAGTCAAACCAGCTGTGTTTCTGAGTCAATACCATAGTCAATACCCTCATTAGTTTTTGAAAACAAGTTTTTCAGTTACATGTGTTCGCAATTAGGACATGGAAGTATTTCCTCACCTTTATGTGTTCGCAATTAGGACACAACCCTTCCAATGCAGAAGGGTTCAGCTCGTTGAGTCGTTGAGTTCCCGGTTTCTCCCACCTTTCCAGAAGGACTACAGAGTCCTCGAACTTTCAGATCCTATGTATACTAGATATAAATTATTAAGAACACATTATAAATAACAAACATCTGTGAAAATTTTAAGGTATGAAGGATAATAAGTGTTAGTGTGGTAGCGAAATATTTAATACGTAAAATTGTATTTATTTACCCATACGCAACTTTAGATTTCAATGTATAGTACTTTTTGCATGATTTGTATAACGCCATTTATTGTAATTGCGTGCTGTAAACTTCTTTATATTATTGCCTAGGTCTTATTCCTTGCTTTTTGCCTATTATTCTACTCCAAATGGTTGATAGAACCAAGATATGGACAATTAAAAATGAAGATATTTCCCGTAAGCTTCTATTGCTACGCGAGCCTCGCCGCTTGACAGGCCCCCTTGGTCACGTCAGAGCTCGTTGCGGTTCCTGGCCAATGGGAGAGCGCCGTGTCTCGGAAAGCTCTTCATAATACTCTATTCCTTGTAACAACAACATGGCAGAGTGCAAGATGGTAGGCGAAAGTAGCAGAGATGGTGACAAAGTGAAATCCATCGTCAATGCATGCTTCGTAAAGTTCAAAGAAAATAATGGAATGTACGTTGGATATATAGAAGGAAGTGCAATGTACGAAAAATTTTTAAATGACCTGTCCGTATCAGGTTACTCTTTTGTAATAAGAACTTCGTGTTCACCATCAGCAGAATCTCACAAAGGTAAGTTTTAAAATTATTAATGAAATTAATTTTGTTTAAAATCCACTTTAGGCACAGATAGGCTACTCTGGACTGAACTTACCGTCTATCTGAACTACGGAACAGTGCACACTGTATCTCCATCGGGTATCGAGCCTGGGACCCCTGTATTACAAAACAACAACGTTACCACTACGTCATTTGGAGGCCATAAGTAAGTTTTTTTTAAAATTGGAGAGTGGTCCGGTATTGTAAACTCGTTCCACGAGTACTTACTGTTGTTCCTTATTTCCCACAAACCATCAACGGGTAGCCCCAAAAACAATTGAAATTTCGGTTACCACCAAACGTCTCTAATTCCCTTATTTTCGTATTTTTCACATCGATACCTACATATTCTGCATTCGTAAGGATTCTTCTATTTCGCGTTTCATTTTTTGCACGCAAATAATCTTAATTTTCGAAATATCGAGTACTTTTATTTTGTTCTCGGTACTATTATCGTATGGGTGAAACACCTACGAATCATATATTTTGGACTTCTTTACATTGCTAACGCGTTGCGGAACATTTCTTAAGGCGAAATAATGCATTTCTAACTAAGATAATGTTTATTTTCTCTATTTACGAGTACTTACTCTTACTTGTTGTTTCGAATCTGTAACACATTATGGCCGTGATAGCATACTGGTTTAGGGGTCGTTCTGAGAGTGTTTTGTCGATTTATGCAGTGGTGCAACCTCGTTCACCGGAAAATATCTACTTTCGTGCCCCTATTTGAAATTATGCTAATACGTCGCATTTACGTGTAGAACTTGTAAAATAACCTTGCGATTTACCACGTTCATTGTCCATACACAGCAATTCGGAACCATCTTTCTTTCGCAATTCGTTAATGGTCTTCCTTTACGCACAACTCTCTTGCAACCTTGAATATTGACGTCAGACGAGGAATATCTACGTGGTTAGGTTAGGCCTGTTAGGTTAGGTTTCATTAGCATAGATACAAAGAAAAATTATTATTTTCACTAAGAGACACGTTAGCTTGTATTGCCTAACATGAAAAAGATCTTTCCTGTTACGTCAGAACACAATGTTGCTACAGTGTTGTGCGATAAGTGACACCCATTCGGGTCGGAACCATCTTTCTTTCGTAATTCGTTAATTCTCTTCCTTGCAACCTTGAATATTGACGTCAGACGAGGAATGCCTACGTGGTTAGGTTAGGCCTGTTAGGTTAGTTCCATTAGCATAAATACAAAGAAAAATTGTAAAAACAGCTCTCTCCTGTGAAGTCTGAACACAATGTTGCTACAATGTTGTGCGATAAGTGACACCCATTCGGGGAAAATGGCTTGTTCCGAACTCGACAGGTGGTTCTAGTGAAAACACGGCGAGGCTGAAACACTGGCTTCGGGGTTGCATCGTCTTAACACACGGAACATTGCACTCTCAATGGCGTGAGCAGAAACAGCGTGTCGGACAGAGATTTTTGCAGAAAACAACACGCATTCACATTAAAATGGATCAAATCTACATTCAGGAACTTCCAAAACGCTCAAGAAAATGATTTCCGTAAGTACTTTCTCCTGTAAATTTGAAGGAAATTTGAAGGAATCCGTTTTACCCATACGATAATGTTACCTTGTTCTCTTTCGCTTGCGTTTCACGCGATATGGCGGAGAAATCTTGACTAGCGTAGTCCATGATCAGTGGTTATGCAGTGTTGCAACCTTCTTCATAGAAAAATACCTACTTTCGTGTTACTGATTTTGTATTTTATTCCTGGTTCGAAAACTCCACCAACCATGCACGGATAGATCCACGAACCATTCATAAATATTAGCCCCACGAACCATGCACGGCAAGGTTAGGTTCTGTTAGGTTAGGAAACATAGTTAAATTTGTTTTTCAAAATTAAATTTTTTTTCGGGTTCGAAAACCCCACGAACCATTCATAAATAGCTCCACAAACCATTCACGGATAGCCCCACGAACCATTCATAAATAGCCCCATGAACCATTCATAAATAGCCTTAGAGATACTGGGCGAAAGGGGGGGTTATAACCCCCATCAACCTCACATTGAGCACACCACTGATCCTGTGCACGCCATGTTGTCGCAAGTTCGTAATCAGAAATAATGAACAGTAACTCACGTTTATTTACGTTCTAGAACTGTTACACAGTTACAAAACCGCGCATTTGGAAACACTGACCAGTTGTTACGTCATGAAACGCTCGCAAATATTTGGTTCACATAGTAGACAGACATCAAGGGAACAGCTTTCGTGCATCGGAGTGAAATTAATGTCGAAAATTACATGATTTATCGGCAAAAAAATTTCAACGAGGTGAAAGCAAACTTTCAAGACCTTCCTAAAGTATAAATAAACCCATTTCGGTAAGTACTTTCTCCTGTAAAATTGAAGAAATACGTTTTGGGGATACGAAAATTTTACCCAAAAACCATTTATGTTAGCCCAAAAATTCACGATAGCCCTACGAACCATCACGGGGATGAGGTATACCTACTAGGTTAGGTTAGGCCTGTTAGGTTAGGTTCCATTAGCACTCCTTTCGTTCAATTTAGCATATACGGACAACATCGGCGTGTAGCAGCAGCAATAGTGCGTCGGAAATAGATTTTCGTAGAAAACCACATGCATTCGCATTAAAAATGGATCAAAACTACATTCCCGAACATCAACAAAGCTACAGAAAATGATTTGCGTAAGTACTTTCTCCTGTAAATTTTAAGAAATCCGTCTCCGGTATAGTAAAGTGTTACCCTCCATACAATGCAATTGACAACCATGTTTCTTTCGCAATTCGCTACGATCTTCATTGTCGCACAACAGTTTTCCAACCTTGCATTCCGACGTCAGACGAGGAATGCCTACGAGGTTAGGTTCCATTAGCATAAATACAACGAATAATTATTAGTTACGCTATGAGAACTAAACACACTAAAATTGAAAAGCTTTCTGCCTTGACTTCAGAACACAAGGTTGGTCAAGTGTTGTGCAATAAGTGAGACCCAATTCATTGTGTTCAGCGTGTAAGAATGGCGGGACACACGCACAACAGTTTTCGTACCTTGTGTTCGAGGAATGCCTACGAGGTTAGGTTAGGCTCCATTAGTATAAATACAATGAAAAATTATTATTTAGGAATGTGAACTCATTTGATTATGTAAGTTTGGCAGTGGTGTATTGAATGCTGATTTCTTCATGTTGGGAAAATGGCATCTTCAGTGGAGCTGCTGTTCTTACAGTAGGGTTACTTTACGTTAGGAAAACATAGTTGATTTCGTTTTTCTCTAGATTTCAATACTTGACCGCCAATTATTACATGCAGATTCGTGATTAGGAGGTCTCAATTAGTGAGTAGGTGAAGTTTTATTGAAATTGGAGAGTGGTCCGGTATTGTAAACTCGTTCCTTTTTTTTTATTTTTAATAATAATGCCATTATGGTGTCTCTTTGAAAGTATATAAGACAATAATAGCACAATTTAAAGCTCTACTGAGGGCCTCCCCGATGGCGCAATGATTGTGTCGTCGCTTTGTAATCAAGGGGTCCCGGGTTCGATACCCGGCGGATGCTCATAGTGGTTCGGATCCCACTTTAAACTGTAGCTCCATTCCCAATTAGCCTTACTGTGCATAAAGTTGACTTTTAGATGCCAAATCAATCTATTTAAACTATACTCTGAACCAAGCAGTGGCGTGCCCAGTATTTTCGAAAGGATGGGATTTCCCATACTTTTGTTGGTAGTCTGGGCAGGCAGCCCTCAATTTGCCATATTTTCCTGCCCATGATGTTCTTCTTTTAGGAAAACTGGGTCAAAGGGGGAGGTGGATTATGACCTCCACTAACCTCCCCTTCCCCACTTGAGCATGACGCTTAAACCAAGAAACAGTTCTGAACAGCTCAAAGGGGGGGAAGGACTACTTTTCGTGGCTGTGATCGTTTCAATCACAAGACAATGTCCAAGTAAGATTGCAGACCAATAAAGAAACATTACATTCAAACAAATATTCCAAAATAACTGGAAAATGTGATCTTCCTGGCGATTAATCAGTACCTGTGTCCCCTAGGGAACTGTCCTCAGCTCCCAATAATATCGAAAATTCCATTTGTGATCTAAATTATGACCTAAACAAAATCAGTACCTCTGGTCAGCTAATCTTGGACAGTGGGTTGCAAATTAACCCTTTGAAGACCCAAAGTATTTTTGTAGGCTTACAAAGAATGCTTTCCGTGTTTGCAGTTTCGTCCCTCGTGGCCATGAAGGCGTTAGGAAAAGACACACACTTAATATAATTTACCAAAACAGCAAAACATCTGGGCGTAATATTAAATCAGCATCTTTCCTGACTTTCCAAAAGAACCAAATAGGTTGAGTGCACCAGTAAATGACCAGTTAAGAACATTTTGCCACAACTTTATTTCTAGGTCAAAGAAGAAAAAAATAGTGAATCCAAACAAATTGCATGAATGAATTCATCACAATGTTGGGTTTCATTGAATGCTATTTTAAAGTAAATACATATCAATATGAAAGAAATAGTTGAAGATTGGTGAATTCCAACCAAAACACTAGTGAATAACCAGCAAAATTCAGTGAATGAATAAAACAATTTTTAATAATAATAATAATGTGCTGAAAAAGAAACAAATTTGAAAAAGTTACAAGCTTTTTTTTGTACATTTTAGCATTTAAGGTACTGTATAGTAAACACCATAAAAATGTTTCAGACAGAATATTTGTGGAACTTGCATGCTCCTTGATGTCACAATGACTAATCTGCTTTGTTAAGCCATTTCCATTTGTCAGCTTCACAGTTATGCATAATTGACCTGCAATTCTATGATAATACAGAGTGAACCAAAAGTAGGTGGACAGTAAATGATAACATTTATTTGAGATTACATACAATTAAATTTTATTGTATACAATAATACAATACTAAAGCACTGAAAATTTTATCATCGCTGGTCCTCAAACTGCTCTCCATCACAATTTACACAGCTTTGAAGTCTACCTTTCACGCTTCGACAAACATTTTTACATAGGTCTCCTTGTGTATTAATTTCTTGAAATACATCGCTTATGTAATTTTTCAAATCACCGACACTTGACTATAAACTTTGTCCTTGAGTACTCCACACAAGAAAAAAAATCCATTGGGATACCCCCAATGAACGTGCTGGCCAATTTGGCCCTCTTCAGCTAATCCATTTCTTAGGAAATGTTTCATGGAGATACTCACGGACTGCTCTTGCATAATGTGGAGGAGTGACTGTTCCATAAAAAAAAAAATTGGTCCTAAAACACCAGAACTTGAATACTTTTTGGGGCATTAAGAATTGAACCAGTGTTATCAAATTTGTCACGAATGCGGTAAATGGTTTGTTGTCTCTTTGGGGCTTGAGTACCAAATGTTTCAACCCATTTTCTTCCAATGGTTTCAGCATTTTCAGACTCACAACACCAATTTTCTTGCATCAGTATTTACATTATTTGCCATTATGGGTTCTCTGAACTCTCTGAAAAGAAAGAAAGGTTCAATTTAAATAACTTTAGTTTAATATATTATAACGCAAACACCATAGTTATAATGAACACCATTGTTATAGTATAACCCTAACACAAACCCTATTCCACCTACTGTCCACCTACTTTTGGTTCACTCTGTATTTCCGCATAAAGCTTAAGGTATAATGGTAGAGTTGCAACATCATGATTCAAAGTAACTGAAGAAATTTGAACTCACTAACAAACCCACCTCATCTGAAGAATCAGCGGCTAGAATGTACAATATAGAGAAAGTCTCCAATTTCGTTAATTTTCGGTATACTAACTAATTTTGGCCTCCTAATCACTAATCTGTTGTAAAAAACCGGGGGTCACGTCTGGAAATTGTACATTTTGATGAAAAATTGTTCGTTAGCACCAAAAACCATCCACGGGTAGCCCCACAAACCATTGACGTTAGCCCCAAAAACCATCCACGGGAAGCCCCACAAACCATTGACGTTAGCCCCAAAAACCATCCACGGGTAGCCCCACAAACCATTCACACGAGGTTAGGTTAGGCCTGTTAGGTTAGGTTCCATTAGCACTCATTTCACCCCTACATTCATCGAATAAATAGGGATCGTACTAGAATTGAACATCATAAATCATTTTCTTGTAAAACAACGGCGTGGTTGGACACAATGACAGGAT
>NC_139247.1:36962253-37112618 GCF_977018435.1 Lepisma saccharinum | reverse complement strand
AGTCCACACAATTTGTTCTATCAACACCAAACAATAGACAAGGCCAACAGAACAATCTCTCTGTAACATCACAACCTGCTAACCAGCTAGTTTCCTTGTATTGCACAGTAGGAAAATGCCTTACATACTCCTGTTTCTTATCCTTATGATTACTACACAGGCCGGTTAAAGAAGGGCAAGGTCTATCATTTTTAACTATTTCTTATTTTTCTGAGAAAGAGTGACAGTTGAATGGTTTTTTAATTAGGTCCTGTATCACACCCTCTGTTTCATTTTCCATCATTTTTTAAATATTCGGGGAAAATACTGCACTAAGTCATGTGGAACTTTGAAAGAGGCGCTGAAAGAGAAATAAACCAAACTTCAAACTAAATGTGCATTGCACTGTACCTCCAAGGAGAAAAATCAATCGCTGCCACTCCTCTTTGTTCAACGAAACAGCAAGCACTCTCTTCTCTGTAGCTGTCACCTCACCGTATGCAGCCAATGCGATATTCACGCATTGTGAGGGATGAAGAAGCACGTGAGCGGCAGTTGCCCTCGTTAAAATCTTCCTTCGCTGATGCAGTCCATCTGAGAACTTGCTCTGTGACAACATTGTTGAGCATTTCTACAGTCTAATTTCTTCAAATAGGAGAAGTATTTATTTTACATGAGAGCGCTCAACTAAGCTTATATAACATTTCTTGGATCTGAAGTGAAAGAAAGTAATAATTATTTTCCCACAATTGATGCATGCACTCAGAAGATGCCTCTGCAGATGGAGTAATGAGGGTGATGCCAACTATAATTGTCCTACCTCCAGTAATCACACATCAGAAACTTTCTTGAATAAGTAATTCCCTGAAAATGTAGCATTTAGAACATGATTGAATTTTTTCAATTTTGTCAAGTATCTGCAAATTCCTGCTAATATCCATCTACTGTTTTTAACTGCATTTAAAAACTTAGTTGCAGTCGCCATGGCGACCGACACCCTGTATTTCTCTACCTCTGCGTAAGAATATGAAAAGTTTGTGTCAGACCTATTTTTACAGTGACGGTGATTTTGTAACTAAGAATTTGTTAGGAACTTGTACAAGTCTAGCTAAATTATAGTGAAACAGAAAGGGGAAGGAAATATATGTATTGCCATAGCCCTACAATTGGTTAATGGTGGACTCTCCAATTGTCATTCCATGTAAAAGCATTATTATATGTTTTGATGTATTCATTATTAAATTACTATTTTATTTCTTTGTTACAACATTAATTATAAAGTGGTCGACCTCTGTACGAAAACATGGTCATCTACTGGTTTTATGTGATTGACAACTACTAGGACAAGTCAAGAATTAACCACACTTTCACCATAACTTTCTTTAGGTTGGCCACATTGCCTTCAACAGTCTGTGCTGAAAGGTGGTACTCTTGTGGCTATGTGGCCTAGGTTTTATCTTAATTGTTCCATTTTTCTTTGTTTTGTTACAGAGTAAACATGACCGCTCCACTGGCAGTCTGCACCAATAAAAAAAAAAGAGATCAGTGATCTGAAGCTTGTTGTGGAAGATTTTGCGTGCAGAACCATGACTAACAGCAATGTGCCCAGAATTTTTAAAAAGGGGAGGGGGTTATGTTTACTGTTTTAGTAGTTGGTCCTCATTTTGCCATTTTATCCTGTCTGACTTTTTTTTAGACATACTGGGCCAAAGGGGGAAATTATATAACCCCCTGGGGACACCACTGATGACTAATTTGCAGAGAACATGCCGCCCCGTTGGCTGTGAGCCGCTGGTTCATCAGAATCATCTCTTGAGCTTATTGAATTTTCCTGTCAATGATGGAGATTGATGGGGTCCTCCTCCCACTTCGTGCATCACCCTTGTCCGGTCATTTTTAAACCTATCGATCCACTCACACACACTTCTACGTGGTAGAGCATTGTCCCCGTATTATACTGAAAGCTTGCAATGAATTTCATCACCTGACATCTTCAGACCAGAAATATTGGATCAATTATGTTTACTCTGTAACAAAGATAGAAAAATGGAGCTATTTATGAGAAACCTCGGCTACATAACCACAAGAACGCTTCCCCGATTTCGCGGAGGTAGCATCGTCGCTTTGTAATCAAGGGATCCTGGGTTCGATACCCAGTGAAGGCACATAGTGGTTCGGATCCCACTTTAAATTGTAGGCCCTGTCTCGATTAGCCATACTGTGCATAAGGTGGACTTAATTTCACTCAAATCACTCAATCAACATAACCACTAGAGTACGTACCACCTTTCAGCACATGAGCGCTGAAGGCAGCGTGGCCAACCTAAAGAATGTTATTGTGAACGTGTGGATAATATTTGACTTGCCTAGTATGTGCTTTTCATAAAAGATTTCTGTAAATTTATCCAAGACGTTCAGGGTGATAACTAAATATGCATTTAAAAATCCAAGGTTTTCAATTAACTTAAAATCAGAACTCTTTAACTTATATACTAAAAGGGGTCATGCTACAGTTATGTTTTTCTTTTTCTTTTAGGAAAAGTAGCAGATGACAAATGTCAACTATCATCATTGAAACTAAAGTCAGGTTTCAAAATAATGATGATGGGGTCATTGGAAGAAGACATAGCAGATGCCAGTACACCACCAGATGATGTACCAGAGGTTATAAATGATTTTGATATAGAGGAGGAAGAAGTGGCTATTGAGAATAGGGAAGAGTACTTGGCAAAAGTAAGCATTAAATTAGAATGTTCTTATGAGAAGATTTTTTTTTTCAGGTTTTAGAGGGGGTAGGAATAATGACCATGAATCCTATATTTTTTACTGTCATAACTGGGGAGCCAATTTTTAGGTGCTAAAAAACTGAAAATATTTGCATTTTATGTTTTAAAAACAGTGAAAATAAGTTGCTAAAAGTGAAAAATATTTTCATTCAGATTTCTGTCAAACACACAAATAGATACAGTGGAACCTGGATTTTACATTTTACTGCATTATACATTAAATCTTGATGGTCCCAACATAATAAAATGTTACTAAATTTTCCTTGTTTATACATTTTACAATGAAAAACTGTGGTTTCATGTTTGTAACAACCGTAGACTACAAGAGAAATAATTCTACAATGCAAGCAATGCGTACATACAAGAAAAATTATTACATTTTCAGCTAGCTCCCCTGAAAAACGTAAAATTGAGGTTCCACTGTACTCGCCAGTGACAGCAGGACGTTAGTTATTTGTTGTGTTGTGTTGATTACAATGAACAACAATGCACACTTCCAAATTGTCCATTGAAAATGCTCTGAAATGCACTCTTCATTGTTTCGCAAAGCAGTAGTTGTGTGGAAATTTCCACCTTTTCTGGAACACACCACACAAAAGGCTTAGATTTATAGATAACACCCAACCGTTTTGTAAACAGCCATCTTTCAATAAATCTTGAAGTACTGCAAAATATTTAGTCTATTTTATGCATTAACTCCAAAGTATACCTTTACACAAAGAATTTGAAAACTGTATTTCATCTAAAATATGTACATTTTATGTCCTTTCCCTAAAAATATGGGTCATTCCATGTCAAATCATCCAGAATTTTGTGAAAATGTCATCCACCAACCCCGATTTTGATGAAATTCGGTATACTTATAGAATTTTTAATGCTGATTACAAAAATAATATATTTTTTTTTAGATTGGTCAAGGGGTTCAGAAGTTACACGCTTTTTAAAATCTCCGTGTACGCCACTTGCGACTCCACTTTCAGTGACATGCATTAGGTTATAAATGATGCTATCTTCCCTCAGGTTTGATGTAGAAACATCAAGTTTCTTTTCTTTTGTTCAAAATAGTGTAAGCTTTCATTTAAATAAGGTTTCAGATGATTGTATTAATAACCATGTATTTTTATGTATAGTTTCATGTATTTTTTAGAAGAAAAAATTACTAACTTCAAGAGCGAATTTCGTGCAATGCCCCCCCTTCAATTTCCCCTCAATTTTATATGTAGCTAGCTCAAAGTGTGCACTAATGCCTGATGGAAAAATTGGAATGGCCAGTTCAGAGACAGGGTGATAAAAAAATCATTTGCATCAAATGACATTAAAAGTTAATCTTATTAAAAATGTATTTAGAACAAAGTCTGAACAATATGTTCTAAGGTATAACATCCAAAATTTCTGTCCACTATGTGTGAAGGTAAGCATAGGCGTAACCTGGCGGGGGCAATTGGAAGCATTTACCCCCTCCAAAATTCATAAATTAATTAAAATTTACAAATAATAATTGCAGCGGAACCCCAATTTCAAGTTCCTTGATTTTACATTGTTCTGTATTTTATATTTAATCTTGGTGGTCCCAACATAGCAAATTGATAAGAAATTTTCCTCCGTTTTACATTTTCTCGCATTCTAAGTTTTTTCAGCTTGGTTGCCTGAATAACATAAAATCGACGTTCCACTTTATCTAAATCAGTTTCAACTGTCTTCAATTTTTTAAGAAATATAATCATCATTATTAGCATTTCCAAGTTTAGCAAATTATCTTTGAGAACATTCTTTTTGTGCATTTTATCTCAATATGCAAGTTCTTTTTTTGGCTACTCTTCACGGGGATACGTAATATGATGTTAGAATTAATAATACACATTTGTGCTGATTGAAGTTTTTCCATGGATATTTTGCGATATACCACAGAAACTCTTGTAACAGGCTGGTTGAAACACTTAAAACAAGTGTGGCAACGATATACCAATTAGACATAATATTGAAGGCATAAATTTCTTATTAATCATGTACGATGTGTCAGCGATTGCAAAGTACTAAACAACAAAACCAGGAAAATTAAGTATGCACTATTTTGACCTTAGGCTACAGGTTCGGTAAGTTACTTTTTACAAGTAACAGAGTTACAGTTACTCATTTAAAAACTAACTCAGTTACAGTTACTGGTACTTTGAAAGTAACTAAGTTACTTTACAGTTACTGTGAAAGAAACTTACAGTTAATGATCATTGATTTGTGTAAAAATTACATAAAGTCAATGATCATGAAGACTTCAGTGTTTTATTTATGTTTCTAGCACATAATATGCCTTGATATATTTAAATTAATACTGCAATTAAATGATGGAACACAGAGTCAGCTTTGCTTGAATGATTTTAATTAAGAAATCATTTGTATGTTGACCACAGTATTTTGAATATGGTGTCATTGATTCCACTTGCACCTGTTTCTTTCTCCTCCATTCCAAGATCAACAAGATCCACTCCTTTGTCAAATACTTTTTCTTAGCTTGAGAACCACATTCCAAATGAACGCAGCAGACCACCAAAAACACTGAAGTTTTCGCAGATAATTAAATATGAATTGAAGTAAAGCGTGGATGTTCTAAAGTTAGCTTGCAACAAAGCATAGCTTCCTTGTCATGCCAGCAATTCCATTCGCTAGTTACAGTTAGAATTCCTAAATAAAAAGTAACTGTTACTTGCAACCAGTTACTTCGAAACACTAGTTGTTTAACAGTCAATGCAAAAAATAAGAGATGATGAAATAAGTTTTGTATAACTGTGTGGTTTGACTGTTGTGAGTAAGTTTCTTTCTGAATTCCAACTCTAAATGGTTATGTAGTAGCTTGTATGTGTGACTAAAACTTGTTTGTAAGATTGCTTCAAAAGTCTATGGGAAAAAAGGAAATGCAGCAATTAAATTCTTGCATCCACTTGGTACATCAACTTCCTACTACTGGCCACAAAATATTCCGTGTTCAGTGGACATTAACAACACAAATGGAAGTTCATATGTACTTAGTGATAAGTCAAATACTTTAGTGTGTTCGAAATGGTCAAAATATTTTTCTAAAATGTGAAGGGCACAATTGATAGTAAATGAAACTTTGGCAATGCATAGAGTACAATAGTGTAATAAGTATTATTAGTACTAGGGAACTATCTTTTGGTTAAAAGAATCACAAAGTTTTCCATCCCATAAATATAGTGTCCCAAGATTATTTGCTAAACACATTTGAAAAAATCACTATTATTACTCTTTATTTGTTTGTTCCTCAAGTGCCAGAAGGTTCACAATATAAATTTAACTGGTAAATTTTAATTAATTTATAAATTTTGGAGAGGTCAAATTCTTATGCTTATGCTTATGATTACCTTATGCTTACCTTCACACATAGTGAACAGAAATTTTGAATTTTATACCTTAAAACATATTGTACTTCAGGCTTTGTTCTAAATACATAAGCATTTTTAATAAGATTAACTTTTAATGTCATTTGATGCAACTGATTTTTCTATCACCCTGTCTCTGAACCGCCCATCCCAATTTCTCCATCAGGCATTAGTGCACACTTTGAGCTACCTACATATAAAATTGGGGGGAAATTGAATAGGGGGTATTGCACGAAATTCGCTCTTGAAGTTAGTAATTTTTTCTTCTAAAAAATACATGAAACTATACATAAAAATACATGGTTATTAATACAATCATCTGAAACCTTATTTAAATGAAAGCTTACACTATTTTGAACAAAAGAAAAGAAACTTGAAGTTCTACATCAAACCTGAGGGAAGATACCATCATTTATAACCTAATGTGTGTCATTGAAAGTGGAGCCGCAAGTGGCATACACGGAGATTTTAAAAAGTGCGTAACTTCTGAACCCCGTGACCAATCTAAAAATAAATATTATTTTTGTAATCAGCATTAAAAATTCTATAAACATACCGAATTGCATCAAAATCGGGGATGGTGGGTGACATGACCTGGATGAATTGACGTGGAATGACCCATATGTGTTTTATGCATATTTTTGTCAAGTAAGACTTCACACATTACAAGCAAGGGAAAAAATATGTTTTTACCTAAAAATCTGCTCCCTAGTGATAACAACCAGCCATGAAATGTTTGCATTAATGCACTTGTACTTTGAACTGAATTTATTATTTTGTATATAAACGGGGCATAATTTTGTGACTGCCGCACATGGGATTCTGGATTTGGTTACCATAAAAGTTGATTTTAGATAGGAATTTCTCTGTTCATGTACCTGTTCACCCAGCCTGTCATAAATGGGCACCTGAGTTTAAAAGGCAGCTAGAGCACTATGCTGACTGCATCACCTCCACTATGGCCCAGATGAAGAATGTGTGAAGCTCTTCCTTCCAAATCATAAAGTAAGTTTATTTTTTTGTACTGGTGATGGTGTAAAAATTGCAAGGCTTGGTTAGTGAGCAAGTTTGATTTACAATTTTGTAGATTCTAGATTTGAATTCCAACCACGGTATGAATGTACTAGTTTTTTTTTCAATTCCATCTACTCATTGTATCTTCTAACAAAGTAAACTAAAGAGGTGCGAAGGTGACCTAAATAAAAAAATGAATGCAAACTGAAGAAGTGTATTTCACTGTACTGCATACAGGAGATGGACAAAAGTATGGAAACACTACGACATTGGAACAGGTGAAATCGACATACTTTTTCCACTTGAAATCGGGCACGGTGCAACATTCGTTTGTTTTGCGCCATGAGATAGGATCCTGTCGGACCGGCAGGAGTCGACAGTTGTGATGTAGACAGAGTGCAGTGCAGTTGATACTGAATCATGTCCAAGCTGACAGTGTTCCAAAAGGGGCAAATTGTTGGTACCTGCCTTGCAGGTGCCTCTATTACCAAAGTAGCCATGTTATTTGGCATATCGAGAGTGACTGTATCCAAGATCATGATGGCATAATAGTGTGTCTGGAAATACATCATGAGATAAACACCTGCGTGGACGAAAATGTACTGTGAGTGACAGAGACAGCAGAATTGTGACCATGTTTTACATGAAGAATGGTCCAAGATCCCGTTATCAACCATCCAGGACTTGTATTTGTCTATTCCTCGGAGACTACAAGCCGTTTTGGATGCTAAAGGTGCTCGGTCCTGCACCCTATTAGCTACATCATTCCATCTTTTCGCAGGCGTTTCCATATTTTTGTCCATCCCCTGTATCTGTTTATTTATTAATCCTATGAAGTACTGAGTAACAGAAATAATAATATGGGTATCTAGTTTATGTCACTTTTCTGTCTGTAACCACAACAATGAGAATGAATGATGGTTAGAATAAATCACACACATAAATCGTTCATTCACTCTTTCCATCTTCCAAACAAAAACGCTGAGCAAGATATGCACCTGAACCCATATTCCGAACTGGCTGCTCTATTTTTTGGCTGTCAGTACATAATCTTCCATTTAAGAGTTTACTGATCATATGACTGACTGGCTGCCCAGTGAGTCACAGATTCTTGTTGGCTGTCTCGATCTGCTGGTCACATCCAGCCTTCATGGCAGAGTGGTTAGCACACCAGCCTGGACATAGGTGTTTGTGAGGGTCATCATATCATCATCATCATCAATCACTCCTCCTTATCTTCGCTATTAGCCAAAAGTAGCAGAAAAGCGAACTAAAATAAACCAAACCAATCAACCTGATAGTTGCAATGGCTAAGTGCACATTGATCCATATAGGCTTGTTCCATATGGGCGCTAACCTGCGACTCCCAGAAAAATATGATTGAACGTATATAGAAGAAATTTCTCAGATTTTTATATCATAAGAGGTATCGAATATTGCCAATAATCCTTAAAATACCATACAATGATTTGTTAAATGAATTTGATTTTGTAAGCCTGTCAAATAGACGTGAAATTTCTCAACAAATGTTTCTGTGTAAAATAATAAATGGACATATCGATAATAGTTCTATACTAGAGAGAATATAGTTTAATGTGAGGCAGGGTCATTTACGTAATAAGACGTTTACTCTCATACAAAATCCCAAGTACAGAAATGTATAAAAGTTTAACACTACAAAAAAATAACCCTTGAATATAACAAGATCTCAAATCATTTGGTAGACTTGGATTTCGGTATGACACAAACCAAATTTATGAATATGTTAACCCTTATCCAGGGAAGCTGTTTTTGTAACTTGTCCGGGCAAGCAGTGTCTGTCAGACACTTCATTTTTTTAAATGAATTTTGCACTTCTAATGTGAGAGAGTTTTATGTTTCATCGATGTGGAAACAAGCGAGTGACATGATATTTAACCTAATCATCATTGTTATGTCCATAATTCTTGTATTCATCATAATTGCATGTTGTTGTATTTTTTACAGAATAGTATATGAAACATGTTAGGCTGGAAGGTAACATGTTCATATATTTTTCATTTTTTCTATTTTAGCGTTAATAATGTTTTTATGTGGTCTTATTAAATACTTTATTTTTTATTAAACATTTGTTAATACATATTCAAGTAGACTTCTTTACATATCAATTGTACACTGTGTCCGACAGACACTCCTTGCCCGTTTACGTGAGTGAAATGGGAATTTTTTCTTTACGCCTGACCTTCTTTATCAAACAAAGTCAATATTGTGAAATGAGAAAAAAAAGAAACAAAGAAAGTAAAAAAAAAAATATGTTCACAGAAAGTATGGTTTGGAGTGTGTGACAAAAAATATAAGCAACAGTGTCTGATAGACACTGGTTGCCCGGTTAAGGGTTAAAGGAGAATCTCTCTTAATAATGTATTTATTATGAGAATTGGATTTGTCATATTGAAGTTTGTTGTAATGATGTGTTGTACCAGTGTTTGTGATACTTGTTTTGTGTAATTCAGATGAAATGTGTAAATATCTGAAAATTTCTGTTGTCACAGTTAAGCAGTAAACCTGTTCTGTCACCAAGATGTATGTATGTGTATATAATGTATTATTTGTCTATGTTTGTGAATATGTGTGTGTAAAGGAGGAAGAGTGTGTATGTGCATATGTACAAGTTGTAAATTAAAATGTAATATTTTGATATTACCTTCTGTAATTGGAGACTTGTCTCTGTTGAAGGGAAATAAATAAATATCGTAATCTTGATCATTCTGTACACATTTGGCCTAAGTGGGCATTATGTGGTAGGTGAAGTTCCCTGTGCATATAGCACCATGCCATGAAGGTGTGAGGATGGGGGGAGGACCACACACATTCTCGGTCACAGCCATTTTAGAGGTGATGTGATCAGCAGCATGCTTCGGCTGCCTTTATCTCCCAGGGTTGCCCCTCAGGTACCCATTGATTTGTGGCTGGGTGAGTCCCAGAGCAACTTTATGCGAGGACAAGGCTGGGAAAATTCCAATGTTAGATCACCCACCCCAGGAATTGAACCCAGGTCTTTCGCGTGGCAGTCAGACACCCTACCTACTAGACCAGTGCAGCTCTTGGCATTGTATGGACATAATGTAAAATCCAAGAAAGTAATATTGAAGTTACAATATAACTCTTTACTGTACTTTTTTTTCAGATCGAGAAGAGAGTCCGTGACTACAAAATCAAGATGCTGAGTGAACCGAGGCCTGGGAAGAAACTCTTGGTGTTAGATATAGATTACACACTATTTGACCATAGATCTTCTGCAGAAACAGGGAACGAGCTGATGAGGCCGTATTTACATGAATTTCTCACATCTGCATATGAAGTAAGTTTTATCTTATTACTATTCTGTAGAACTTGGTACAGTTAACTTGGGTCTCTCTCATGTAGCCCTTACCAACAGTTTCACCATGGCTATTAGAGACGGGACAGACTATTTAGTACTGTGTGTACATTGGCCAATATTGCTGAAATTGCTGATAATTTTTGCTGATGTGATATTGATATGTAATCTGTGATTGAGTGCATGGTTATGTCATTTTGTTATTGTTTTCATTTATATATTTCAAAGTAAATGTTTCATATGTTAATTAAGGAAGTTTTGCATTTTTCTTCAAATTTATGTAGCTTTTTTCTTTGTAGGCTAATGTATTGCATCTAATCATAAGTCATTCATTAGATGTCATTTAATCATGAAATTCACTTTTGTAATATAATATTGACATAGAATTAAAACTTATGCTTTTGCATAATTCCCAGGATATTTAAACTGCAAATGTGTCAGTTGTCATTTTCACATTATTTGCTAATAATTCCTAGTAATATATAATATTGACATATAATTTTGCACTATGGTTTGACTTTATGTCTTAGGCTGTGGTCACATTAGTTCTGGTTTTGGCCGAAGTTTTACACTGACGTACATGGAAAAATACTCACGTTAACACCATGAAAATAAGTTTGGGTGGTGACATAGGGTGAGGAGTTACTATGGCATGCACAGCTGTTTTTTACCGATCACCAAATGGAACCATATCACTTTTTCAGACATACTCGTCAGAAGTACAGTGTATATTATACTGGCCTTGTTGCATTGTTTGGGTGACGACAGTTGATAATAAAAAGTTTGTTGACTGTGTATAACATATGAGTATACACATGAACTATCACAATTGCAAACCAGGAAACAGTGGCATTACAAGGGGAAGAACTAATTATTTGTCAGTAAAATTCTCATTAACCCACTCCATTCACCTCTAATCATATTTTCAAGAAAGTGAACATTTTGTCGGCCATTTTGATACATTCTGCCCATCAAAACTCTTGTAGCACACTAATGATTTTCCGGATGCAATGCAACCATCACATTGCCAAATGCCTATCAGTCTGACACAGCAGAACATGGCAGAGTAAACGTTCGGCCCCAACCAAAGGGACAAAGTATGCACACACCTTCCGCTTTTTAAAAATCTTTCGTTAAATTGCAATGGACAATGGTTTTGGGAATGCCAGTGAGTTCCTCAGTGTCTGACAGACACACAGCAATTGGTTTGAAGAATTTTGGGAACTTTCTGATTTTGCTGACAAAGGAAGGCCAGCTTTGTTGTTCTAAAGCAATGCATTTCCCTCACCCCTGGAAACTGCATTCGAAGGAAGTTTGTTTATCGGTACCGAGGTTAAAAGGAATGTTTTCCATCCTTTTTTCAGGGGGGAAAACCATTTTTTTTAAAAATTGATTTTTTGGGGGATTCATCCCTCTCCGCCATATATATGCTGAATGTGCATAAATTTTATATCGTCTCAATCTGTGTACAATGGTATATCATTCATCTCTCTAGGGCATTTAACCTCTGAGCTACAGTCATTTCAAGGTAATGCTGCATTTTGAAGCTTGAATCAGTAACGTGCTGACCACTCCTTTTGGGGGTACAACTCGCGTTACATTGGTCATACGATAATAATGAAAATATTTTTGTGTTCCTTACATGCCTGCGATAATTTCCATGTGCATGTCGACACTGTCATGTACTTCTTTTCTTGGGGAGGGGGGAATCCCAATTTTTTCCCGAAATTTTGGGGGTTCTCCCCTCCCACACCTGCCACATATATGCCGAATTTGCATACATTTTATATAGTCTGAATCTCCGGTTCATTCCGCGTACAACGGTATATCACTAATCTCTCTAGGGCAATTAGCCTCCGATCTGGGAAAGTATTTTAAGGGTAGTGGCATTTAATCAACAGTGTTATGTTTCATATTTCATTGCACAGAAACTGAAAGATGAATGTTGCTCAACTATCAGTAGGATAGTTACATTAATATAAAAAATGTAGTCCACATGTTCACCTGTGACGATGGAAATCCCCCTGGACATTTTGAAACTGATGTATAGAGAAGAGAAAAATAATGGCAAGAGAATTAGTCATGGAAATAGAGAATGCCATTACATACCTCTGAAGAGAAGGGTAGGCTTATGATTTGAAGATGACGTTCATTGGTTGTCGACCATTTCTGAAGTAGACAAGGCACATCCTGCATAGCTTGACATCACATGTCCAAAGGAATCTGAGAGATCTTCAGTTGTAGCAGGTTGAGTCCAAAGGATTATGCCCTGAACTTTAAAAAAGGGGAAACCACCGAAGAATGCCCAGCCTCCACCCATATACATTTGAGGGCCCCTTTATAAACTTGCTCTTTTAACCTTTCTCAAGGGGTTCTTTAACCTTTTGGGACCCAAGCATCTCGATCGAGATGCTGTGTCAAGGTCATAGTTTTTACATTATAACTTTTCTATTTTTGACTAGAATTTTGATTTTATATATATATATATATATATATATATATATATATTATTCCTAACACATGTATTTAACAGAAATGTTTTTTTTTTGCATTTTTTTTGTCTTCATGAAAATGGAGGGGAAAAGGGCCTTCTCTTTTGCGTCTCTTTTCAAGGTCAAATTTTTGCCGACAAAGGAAGACCGGCTTTGTTGTTCTAAAGCAATGCTTTTCACACCCTCCTGTTAACTGCATTCGAAGGAAGCTTGTTTATCAGTATCCGATATCAAAATGAAAGTTTTCCGTGAGGGCGCAAGCAGGGGTTGGGGGGAGGGGGAAGACTGGTTGTTGAACCTGCGTTGTGAATATGGAATTTCGAAGCGCACTGAATGAAACCTTTGTTTTTTTAGAACAAGTGTCCACAAGTTGCAACAGCGGTTACCCTGCATTGTCTAAAAATAGAATTTCAAGCAGCTGCAAGAATCGGCGCTCATTTTTCACTGCGTTCTAGCTTTTTGTCTGTGAATGTTGTGCGTAGGTGTCGTTTTATGCCCCAGTGCGAGGACATTTTTTGGGTGAAGTGACAATTTTTTAAAATAATTTTTGGGGGTTTTCTCCCTTCCCCCTCCATATATACGCCAAATTTGCACAAAATGCAATCTGTGATTCATTCTGCATAAAATGGTATATCTTTCGTATCTCTAGGGCATTTAGTTTCTGAGCTGTAGTCAATTCAATGTAACTCTGCATTTCGCTCAATTCCGAAGCTTGAGACAGTGGGGTACAACTCACATTACATTGGTCATACGGCAATGATGCAAATATTTTTCTGTTTCTTACATGCCAGCGATAATTTCTATGTGCATTTTGAACTTTTCATATCCTTTTTTTCAGGGGGGCGGGGGGGGGGGAGAAACCCCATTTTTTAAAAAAAAAGTATTTTCAGGGGATTTCCCCCTTTCCCCCTCCATATATACGCCCAATGTGCATAAATTATATATCGTCTGAATCTGTGATTCATTCTGCGTATAACGGTATATCATTCATATCTCCAGGGCAAATAGTCTCTGAGCTAAAGTCATTTCAAGGTACCGCTGCATTTTGAAGCTTGAATCAGTGGCGTGCCGACCATTCCTTTTGGGGGTACAACTCAAGTTACATTGGTCATATGATAATAATGCAAATATTTTTGTGTTCCTTACATGTCAGCAATCATTTCCATGTGCATGTCAACACTGTCATGTACTTTTTTCTTGAGGGGAGGGTGGGGGAACCAAATTTTTTTCCGAAATTTTGGAATTTTGAGAGTTAGCCCCCTCCCCCACCACATATATGCCGAATTTGCTTAAATTTTATATAGTCTGAATCTCTGGTTCATTCCGCGTACAACGGTATATCACTCATCTCTCTAGGGCAATTAGCCTCCGATCTACACTCATTTAATTGAAACTCTGCAGTTTGCTCAAAATCGGCTTGGGCATCAAGGGGTTACATGTGAAAATGGCCTTGGGCACCAAAAGGTTAAACCATTTTTATCTTTTGAATATGGATTTTAGATAGAAGTTTTTTCCTCATACAATTGAAGGAGTACAAAATGGCGTTTTGTGCTGGCACACCCAAAAATTGTAATTCATTTATTGGTCATCTAGCACCATGTTTCTACTATGCGAAGACTAAGTTTTATGCATTTATAACAGATGTCGCCGAACTCTCTCAAACATGGAACTGCGCCTCACATTTGAAAATTGTACATGTTGATCTCTTGGGATGGACTTCATTTTTATAATACTAATTTCTTAGTTCATAAAAACTTTAAAGTGTAAAGCAATTTTTCTTCTTAATAGACAGACGGATTGGAAAATAAAATTTTTATGCCACATAAAAGTTCCGTTTGCAATATATTTGACTGTAGGCAATGTCAAATCCTAACATTTACTTGTTTCTGAGATGGATTCCTTTATAATGATTGTGGTCTCTTAATCGTTAAGTCGAACAAGTTAATTTACATAGCCCTGAGCTGCTATTCGATATGTATATCAGTCTGTCAAATATTTATCTTACTGAGATAATGATATTTAATATGGACAGGCGGTTATATTTGTACGTCAACGTCACAGAAGAGTGTCAGGATAACTCCTCTCCCCTCTCCCATATACAGTTTCAGACATAACTTTTAGGACAGGGTAAGTCACATGGTTACTTATAATCTTTATATTTTTACCTCCAGCTAGTTTTTCATTTCCATTATTCTCACTTCTGTGTCTTTTATATATATATCTCTATATATGTTTTTTCTCTTCTATTTACATATTCTTCGATTCTCTCTTCCTTTCCTTTTGCACTCTCGATTCTCTCATTTCGCTCTCATTTATTTTTTTCTCTATCACTTTTCTAGTTTCTTTCTCTCTATTTTCTATTATTTTTATATCTTATTTTCTTATCCTCCATGGTTCTCTCTCACTCCCGTTTCTTTTATTTTTTTTCTCTTAAATTTCTTTTACTTCTCTCTCTCTCTCTCTCTCCTGTCTCTTCTATTGGTTTAATTCAGATTTCATCTATTTTTCTTATTCTCTCCATTTCTCTTTTCCTGCCCATTTTGTTTTTTAGTTTACTCTCAATTCTTTTACTTCCTTATTATTTTTTCTTCAACATATTAATAATTATCTCCATTAAATACTTATGGAATATAGTTTTTTTTTTAAGTAAAGTATTATTTTGCAACTTCAAAAATTGTAAAAAAAACGAGGCACTTCTTTTACTTTCTCTCGTTCGCTGCTTCTCTTCTTACTGTAACCTGTAGACATGGAACCATGGAATTTTCAACATAGTTTTAGCCTATTTCAGAAGAACACAATTGTTTGATTTTTGACCCATCCCCAGTCGTCCTCCCACTTAATTCTATGTCCTAAGATAAAGCTTCATATCTCTGAAACTAGTAGATTTATTGCCTAGAAATTTACATAGTTGATAAAAGAAATTCAAAAAGTTTTTAGTTCCAGTTTTTGTAAAGGCAGCCTACCCCTGGTGTCTATCATCATGGGAAAAGTTTATTTTTAGTCATTGCTGCACTTGGTGTACTGCATTTCAGCTAGACAAAAGGTGTACTCGACTGTGGGCTTCACAGCATTTGGAGTGCAAGTATGAATTGCCTATATTCATATAAACCCTTCTCCCAATCGCAACGTGCATGCAGATGCTACAGGTTCTCTTCCAATGCACTCAACATAAACAGTTTGAGTTTCTCTTTCTTATGATGGCACGGTAGCGTCGTCGCCTTGTAATCAAGGGGTCCAGGGTTCGATATCCGGTGGAGACTCATATTGGTTCGGATCCCACTTTAAGCTGTAGGTCCAGTCCCAATTAGCCTTACTGTGCATAAAGTGGACTTAAAACACCAAATCAATCAATCAATTTTTCTTCTGATGTAAACATCAAGCCAATGAATTTAGCAGTTTTGGAGATATGACTGTTTTTTCGCTAGTACACGCTGTACAGTCAAAACCACTTCTGGGTTGTAATGATCCCACTGAAAGTTTATGGGGTTGTTACAACCCAAAAGTGTCAGCGACTGTATGTACAAATTTGGATAATTTGTATTCACAAGTTAATATTCGATAATGTCAAACTGAATTCCGTACACGTTTGCCCCCCACACACACTCCCACCCCATGTGTGTGTGTGTGTATACATGTTTTAGGCTGACAGAGGGTAAGAAACCACTCCTCTTCACTGGTGCAAGGGTTGCATTTGACTTGTGCAGTACAAAATCAACAAGACGACTCAACTTAATACACACACTCTGTCTCAGGAATCTGCAGAGCAAGGCTAGGCATAACAGTAGAGAAGGGAGGAAGCAAGTGGATGAAGCAAAGCAGTATGCACTGCTGCAAACGGATGATGACTGCAGCCACATTTTCCCCTCCATGCACTGACTTCTCATCTCACGGGTTCATTGGTCGAGCCCTCTCGAGTCATTACTTGCGCAGAGGACTTGTTTTGATTGCTCTAGAGATTCCCAGTATAGAGGTACACAATTTGAAGTCTCTAACTCGATAAACGCTGAATATACAAAATCTACAAAGTTGAAATTTTTGACTCAAAGAAAGGCTGAGTGGTGCGTATCGACTAGGGATCTGATGTATCGATGTAACATGTAGTATTGTTTATTGATTTGTCAGACAGGCCAATCGATAATCTACGTCCTTTATTTTGCCGACCTTATTAGTGGAATTGGTAGCACAGCTGCTACAATGCCAGGGTTCCCGCATTCAAATCCCAGCTTGGGCATGGGTGTTCTTTGTAAGTTCCTCTTCATCATATCATCATTCATTCTCACCTTCGTGATTAGCCAAATGTGGCAGAAAAGCGAAGGAAAATAAACAAAATCAAATCAAACCAAACATTCTTTACTGAATCTAATTTTATCTTTGGAGCTTTCGGTGTTCATGAGATATCAGTTGCATGGAATTTCTTACCTCCCCGATGGTGTAGTGGTAAAGTAGTTGCCTTTTAATCAAGGGGTACTGGGTTAGAATGCACATCCGGGTATCTACCAGTCAAGAAAGTCATGAAAGTGAAGGAAAAGTAAGGAAATCAACAAATAGGTCAAGAAGTCAATAAAAAGTCAAGAAATTACACTTGTGGTCAATCATTTTTGCTATCACAATGACCGATTAATTGATTTAGTTTATTTTACTTCACTTTTCTGCCTCTGGCTAATCATGAAAATTAGGATGAATTGTGGTAAGATAAGATGGATGAAGAGACAATCACAAACATATAGGGAGGACAACACGAGCCCCAAATAAAATTATACTGGCTGTGAGTCCAGATGCCAGAGACTCGCTAGTCTGCCAAATGCGTCCAGCATGCATTAATAGATAAAACAAGTCTAATTCTCTTGTTAAATACAGCTTCAGTTTTCATCTTAACTGGCCTTTTGGTAGGGGTTTTTCGTTAAATAAATATTTATCTTCTTAATTACTAATTTCAACCTTACCTAAGTAAGAGTCATGTAAATAAAGGTTAACAAAAACTTAAAAAGGTTGAGAAAAAGTCAAGAATTTTGGATTTGTTATTTTGGTAGACACCCTGTTGAAGCATCTGGCCGTGGATAGTCTTCAGTGCTCTCCCTGCTATCATGAAATCTTGCATACCACTTAAAAGCATTCTTGTGACTCATGGCGTCACTACCATACACAGTTTGAATCGTTTAAGTTGCACTTTATTCACAGTTTAAAACAAATTTCTCCATACACAAAACACACTGTTACATTTCACGTCATAACTCATGATCTACACCGTAAAATTTTTGTGGTGAGAGGTCAACCGTCAAGAAACCATGCTAGCTCAGTCGTTAGGGTGTCTGACTACCATGCGAGAGACCTGGGTTCAATCCGTGGTGGGGGAGAAAAGTGACATTTTCAACCTGTTCAAGTGGCTCCGGCACCCACCCAGCATCATATAAAGTAGGTACCTGGAGGAAACTCTGGGGGGTAAAGGCAGCCACAGGGCTTGGTGCTGGTCACCCCCAGCTCGGCCGAGATCAAGAAAGTGTTGGGCTCTAACCCCACACCCCCTATATGCCTTCATGGCATGGTGCAAAGCACAGGGGAGCACTTTACTTTACTTAGAGGTAAACTGTCAATACAGATATGGTGCTGTGGGTAGCTTGCATAGACAATTAGTCACCTTTTCACTGGCACAGACTGTGTATGTTGAGCAAACGTTACTAATTCGATGAACATGCAATGCTGAAAACATTACACTTATTTATTAGCATGTTAAATTATCTGGAAGAAGTCTGGGAATTGGAATGGGAACCCCATTATACTTCAATACAATAAACTAATATTTAAGAAATTTTGTTTATAAAATATATTACTGTGAAACCAAGTTTATGACACTGAACTATTTAGAATATAAACAAGCATTTATTCAGTCAGCGTGATATAAAATGTTAGACCTTCATCAAACCACGTTGGTGTCAAGGTTGTTTATGGAAAATAAAATTCTCTCTCTTTGGACTGACTTGGTAGATAGTTACTTCTGTAGTCTCCTCATTTCTTATTGTTAGCAGGGACGGATCTCTAATTGCATATTTGTGACAATTATAAAAATGCTTAAATATTGTTAAATGGCAGGAAGAGAAGGAAACTTTGGGATGTAAGGGGTGACCCTCCCTGAATGTCACCCCTTTCCACGTACACCCTGGACTGCATTTTGCAGATTAACAATTACAAGTGATGCAATGAGCGTTTTTCGCTCGAGTTTACACGGGCTCAAATAGTTTGCATGGGTAACGGTAGATGGCACACAGAATTGAGAGTTCTTCCGCTTGAGCGAAAAACGACTGAATGAGCTAAATACACTCGAACCCTATTAGAAGACGTATTTCCATAATTTGTCTACGGTAGGGGGGCCTCAAATATGGATTGTGAAGTAAAAGGCGAAGTAAAATTGAATTCACTAATCTTGAACATTTCAAACCTTCATAAACCTACGAAGAAAAAGCATGACCTGCTCCCACGACTGCCTGTGGCTTACTAACGGATGAAGGACATCAGCGAGAACTCACATGGTCGCGACTGCAGTGGCAATATTTGCAAACAGTACTTACTTTACGAATACGCCTCGTATTTTAATATTCTGATGTAATTCTTGAATATTCTAAGGTAAATTTCTTGGTAAATTGATGCATATAATTGCAGAAGAAAATTTACACACCTATATTGATCAATATTCTGAACAATTTTTAATTATTGCAATTTTAAAGTATCGGTATGGAATCGGTGGGTATCGGTGATAGTATCAGCATCGGTATCGTCTCAGCCCTAATATTTAGGCATTTACTTTAAAAACTTAGGGAATGGAAATTGTATGTTTATACACATAAAAATTATAATATAATGGGACAATATTGCATTAAATTGTAAAGATATTTGCAGATATATCGGATCAGTAAAATTATTGGGTATCGGCCAATACCAATAGAGTATCGATTAATCTGCCCCATTCGTAATTAATGACAATGCTCTAGTTTATCTAATTCTCAGTTTTATTCGGGAAATGTTCCCAGTTTTTAGCGTGTAAAAATTCTGACACTAATTAATCATATTTATTTCAGGACTATGACATAGTCATATGGTCAGCTACAAGTATGAAATGGATTGAGGAAAAGATGAAGTTGTTAGGTGTGTCAACACACACAGACTACAAAATAATGTTTTATTTGGATAGTCTTGCCATGATCTCCATTCACACACCAAAGTATGGTGTAATTGAGGTGAGTTCCATTCTTATTGTATTTTCTTCTCCTAGTATGTACTTAGTCTTCCTATTGTCTTTCAAGACACTACAGTAACTGGGAAGTAAGGCTAAACCTGCAAATAGAATATACTTGTACTGACCATGTTGTGTGCATATTTATATAACCTTTTGTCAGAAGAGTTACAGGATTGGTTCTTTAAATTTTTAAACTCATATTGAAACATGCAAATCGGTTGTCATTTAGTCACCTGATATGTGTTGAGAATATACAGGGTGATGCATAATTCCCTCTGGAGTTTTGAACGTTTAACATACAGCAAAAAGGTGCATATCAGTACATAAAGAATCTCTCCAAGTTTGGTATGTACCTTACAGGTGCTCGGTATGTGCACCCCAGCAGACATCAATCCTGAAATCAAGTTCCTGCCACACACAAGGAAACTACACAAAACACATTCACTTTAGCGAAATCACAGATGTGCTGCACCACTACAGGAGGGTTTTCCATCCCCCAAATACATACATTATGACATTTCACTTTTCCATACATATGAAACGTGGCCTCATCTCTTCAAATTCACTTTATCAGTAAAACCATCTTCCTATTGCTTCTCTTGGAAATCTCTGTATAATACTGCCACCTACCAGCTAAATCTACAATTACATGATAGGGCCTGTTACTATAGCAAATTTGGAGATGATGATGATGATATGTTGTTTTAAGTCCACTTTATGCACAGTAAGGCTAATCGGGACTGGACCTACAGTTTAAAGTGGGATCCGAACCACTTGTGCCTCCACCGGGTATTGAACCCGGGACCCCTTGATTACAAGGCGACGTCGCTACCACTGCGCCATCGGGGAGGCCCGCAAATTTGGAGAGATTCTTTATGTACAGATATGTACCATTTTGCTGTACGTATTATAGTTCTTGTACCATAATGTTCAAAACCCCAGAGGGAATTGTGAATCACCCTGTACATGTCCTTGGAAGTGATTCTGTGTAACTGCCACCAGGTAGCAAGGCTGTCTTCATAGGCTAATTGCAATGACAAGGATAAATGATTATGATAAATTAACCCAAACTGGGTATGAATCCTGAATTTAGTATCTGAACCTTGGATCCTATATCTGAATCATAGATTTGACCCATGTCATAGTCAAACTAGAACATTGTAATCAAGGGGTCCCAGGTTTGATACCCAGTGGAGGCACATAGTGGTTCAGATCCAACTTCAAACTGTAGAGCTATACCCCAATACAAGCAAAAGCATGTGGCAGGGGAAGACAATAATAATAAGGAACTATAAATTAATATTAGCGCTGAGCTGATACCAGTGGAATTTTCCCACCGATACCATTGTTTTTGAGTCGCGACAACCAAAGCCGAGAGCAGCATTTGTCCTTTTCAAAAGTTTGTTCACCCTTCCTTGTGGCAGATTAAAAGAAGTTCCTCATGTAGGTTTTCCGAGAATTACTGAACAAAACCCCACCCTCCTGGGAAGCAGATGATTGATAAGATCAAAGGCATGTGCAAAGGCACCCAAACTTCTGGAAGGCATGTGGAAATAAAATAAATTATTCATTTCTAATTCCTGCTCGCACACTCGTGGGGTAAGAAATTAGAATGTTTTTAAAACCAGCATTACTACCATGATGGGCTATTTCCGGGCCAGATGACTGCGGAGTTCTTGGGAAAGATGGGTGAAGGTTTCTGTGGAATTCATTTTGTTTTATCAACATTCAAGCAGGGAGGGAGGGTTGTGGATTCAGCAATTTCTTCTCGTACTCTTCCCTTCCGTGTAAGTCTCTTATGTGACTGTTGGTATCGGCTGATACTGCAGCTACTTGTTTTTATTGCAAATGACAAGAGGACAGCACACTATAAAGAGGCGTTATTTTAATAACGGTATTTGCATATATTTTTACGTCACTTTTCTCCCTCTCCATGTTAACCAAAATGACAAGAATGAATAGTGTTGGCATGAAACAAGGAGAGACGAAATCCACCATTTTTTTTCTTTAACATGTTAAAATGTCTTGCAACATTTCAAAAACCTCTTTCTTTGATTAAATTCCACAAGACATTTTAAAGTATTACAATGCTACATGAGAACAATTTGGGAATTATTTAATACCATTAAGAACGTGATGTAATGAGTTAGTATGACTTGGTAACTAACCTTTATCATTTTAAAATTTTACAAATACAAATTACAAAATTTAAAATAAAAAAAAAGTTACAAGTATCAGTCTCTCTCTCTCTCTCTCTCTCTCTCTCTCTCTCTCTCTCTCTCTCTCTCTCTCTCTGTGCCCCTTCTTTTCTTCAATCAGAGAGAAAAAGAGAGAGAGTGAGAGTGTGAAAGCTCTCTTCTCTTCCTCTTCTTTTTCTCTTTCTTCTCTCTCTGAGGGAGTGGAGAGAGGGGGGGAAAGGGAAGCTTTCTTTCTTCTCTCTCTCTCCTCTCCAAAGGAAGAGAGAGAGAGAGAGAGAGAGAGAGAGAGAGAGAGAGAGAGAGAGAGAGAGAGAGATAGATAGATAGATAGATAGATAGAGAGATAGAGAGAGAGAGAGAGATATATCCTCTCTCCAGGGCCATAGAGAGAGAGATAAAGAAAAAGGAAAGAAGGAAGAGAAGAGAAAGGAGAGAGAAAGAGAAAGAGGAGGGAAAGCTATCAGTCAGGCTCAGCTCTAACTAATATTCAAATAAAAAAGAAATAATTTAAATATTGTATCTTGTCCGGTTTTAAGATTAAAGACCAGAAACAACATTTAAGTACTTAGTCTAAAAATCTTATTGACTTTCAGTCAGTTGTCATTGCTGGTTATTAGGCTCTGTAATATGGGATGAACTTGTGTGTGGTGATAATATTGCCAACCATTCCACTATGAGTGTTGTACATGCTTTACAATGGGGAACTCAACGGTTACGAGTGATCAAAAGTGGTCCCATGCAGGATGCTACCTACTATAAGTCAACCATAGAATGTAAAGCTTACTATAGAATTAAATTTATAAAGTCACACGATGCTATGACTTGTCCGCAGGGTTGTTTAAGGTCCAGGAATCCATAAATTGTCATGGGTTGTGTAACAGGGCCAGAACCTTTTTTCTCGCACAAGTGAAGTTTCGTCCAAGTTGCATATTGTTTCATTTCAATACCAAACTTGGACCATATTTACATCGATCCAGAAAATGGTTCCGGAACCAATTTGAAATACAGGGTTAGCCTAAAATACAAGGGTTCATCAAATGAAAAGGTACAAAACGACACTGTCGGTGTAAATGAATACTTTATTCAAAGTATCCTCCATAGGCCTGAGCACATTGATCCCATTGATGAACGAGCCGAATGATTCCTTTTTCCCAGAATTCCTTTGGCCGTGACGCGACCCAGTCCTTCACAGCGTCCTTGAGTTCATCGTCCGAGGTGAAGCACTTTCCTTTGAGATGCTTTTTCAGGGCACCAAACACATGGAAGTCACAGGGGGATAAGTCCGGACTGTAGGGTGGATGGTCTAGCTGCTCCCACTTGAACCTGGCCAGTTCCGCATGCGTGACCCTGGAGACGTATGGACGTGCGTTATCATGGAGCAGAACGAAAACGGGCACTACATTTCCTCACTGATTTGCCAGACACACAGTCTTCCCCGTAAACGTTCACCATCCGGCGATGAATATCGGCCGGTTTAACACCTTCCGTTGTCAGAAAACGGATAACGCCTCGCTGCTCCTCAACAGTCGAATTAGCCAATGTTAACGCCATCCTGTCCGAACACGCACTGCCGCGTCACTTGGACGGCGCTCTGTATCGGAGCCTCTGCTCTCTCCTGCGCATGCGCGTTCCCCTGCATGCTCCGATGCCGTGTGGCGACTCCAATCGCACCCCTACATATCACGCTACGTTCTCCCATCGCGGCATCGGTATTATATAAACAATTCTGTTGTTACGACGTTTCGTACCTTTTCATTTGATCAACCCTTGTAAATAGACACTTTCAGTTTTACAGAAAGAAGAGTTTTAATAATAGGGATTAAATACTTACATTGTTTGAAGAGTAAAAAGGTAAAGGTAAAGTGCTCCCCTGTGCATAGCACCACGCCATGAAGGCGTATAGGGGGTGTGGGGGTAACGCCCCACACTTTCTTGATCCCGGTCGTGAGTGGGGGTGATGTGATCAGCATCACGCCCCTGACCGCCTTTACCCCCCAGGGTTTCCCCCAGGTACCCATGTTATTCGACGCTGGGTGGATGCCGGAGCCGCTTCCATTGTTAGAAAAGTTCCCGGATTTGAACCGGCCGGGGATCGAACCCGGGACCTTGAGCATGGTAGTCAGACGCGTTACCGACTGAGCCACCGCGGCCACTTCAAACATTTATTGTTTG
Source organism: Lepisma saccharinum (assembly GCF_977018435.1). NCBI lineage: Eukaryota > Metazoa > Arthropoda > Insecta > Zygentoma > Lepismatidae > Lepisma > Lepisma saccharinum. Next base: position 37,087,999 of record NC_139247.1, on the reverse strand, counting down.
AAGAGTACATCCTGAAATTTACATTGGTAAGTTACACGTGTTCTATGTGTGACCATTTTGTAACATGACGGATATCAATGCGATAGTCCAGTTGTCCTCTCCCAGGACTTTTCCTCTTGCACAGACAACCAGTTTCCTTACATTTCCTGCTCCAATCATAGATTGACTGCCTTGTGGGTGGTTGTTTACCATACCTTGTTCTAAAATGACTGCAGGATAGTAACAGAATTTGTTTTTGCAAATTCAATCATGCAGAAACCTTTCTCCACCTGTCTAGCAGCCGTACTGCTCGACTTACGTCAAGGGTGCTCACATGATGCTGATGTCACGAAGACAAACTAAAAGCGGAGGTCATAAACTTGAAGACTTTCTCTATACAATACTAAATGATTTCTGATGTAACAAACAAATTTCAATTTATGAAGCATTTAAACTGTCTACTTCTTTTAGGTTCACCCTGTACTTTAAAGATAAGAAGGTTCTTTACAGTCCAGAACCCATTTACACTTTCTGATTCTCTCCTAGACTGGAATTGAATTTATTTACAATTTCTGGACCTTTAATAACCCTGCGGTTGTTATATGTCTAGGAACCCATAAATTCTAATGGGTTCTCTTGGGTTTAGTAAAAGGGCTGGAATACCTTTCCTTGCACAATTTTAAGCTCGTTCCAAGTTGCATATATTTGCATTTTAATACCGAACTATGACTGTATTTTAATCCAGAATAAAATATTTAGGGACCGAATTGAAGTACTTTAATGAAAAGAAGGGTCTTTACAGTCCAGAACCCATTTACGGTTTCTGATTTTCTCTCCAAGATTGGAATTGAATTTATTTACAATTCCTGGACCTTTAATAACCCTGCTTGTCAGTGTAATTTCAGGTAAGACTATGTTTTTTTCAAAGTTACATGGAACTTTTATCTTTGTAAGTAATATTCTGATTCCTATTGCAGGTGAAGCCTCTTGGAGTAATATGGGGAAAATTTCAGCAGTATTCTGCTAAAAACACCATCATGTTTGATGATATCCGGAGGAATTTTCTCATGAATCCTCAAACAGGACTCAAGATACGCCCATTCCGCCAAGCACACTTGAACCGTGACAAGGATCAAGAACTCCTGCGACTTGGCAAGTACTTGAAACACATCTCGGTGCTTGAGGATTTCGGCATGCTCAACCACAAACACTGGGAGAAGTACCGTCCTCCGAAACCTACCAAAAGCAATGCAGAAACGAAGAATGAAGGAAGCTAGTGCTAGGAACATATAGTGCAAGTGTTAATCGACATCACTATAATGCATAACTTGCTAGCTTAAAAAGAAACTGTGCGCTCTAGGGTACTATCAAACTTTCTTAAGAATCAAATAAAATACTTTTTTCTTGTTTAAGATGTTGCGTGTCATCAGCTGTGATAGAACTAAAAAGAGATGTGATAGTTGAGTGTACATAAGACATTCTTTAACAAACTTTGTAGAAACAATGGATGTGAACTGATTAAACAAACTTTTTGATCACTATGACAATATACTCGTGAAGGTGACAGGTGGAACGAAATGTGAAGAAGCACTTAGAAATTACCTTGTACAATTTACACATTGATGTTACGATTCCAGTGAGTCTTTTGATTTTTCTTCGCATGAACACTTCCACACAGTTGTAAACAATCTTGAAAATTTTGTAAACTTATGGCAGCAGGTTTCATGTTATAAATGTGTTTGTGTTTTTTATTGTTTCATAATTGGAATTCAGTTCAAGTTCAGATAAATGACTCAAAAAAGTACTGAAACTGATTATTTCCGACAGTGCAAAGAGTTGCGCTTTCCTAAGATGGTTGTTCTTGTAGAACACCTTACTGTTTAGCACCATGGAGAAATTTCAGTGAAAAATGCCAGGTTAAGCAGGACTCAAAAACAGATCTCTGACATACAGTGCTGTTTGCTCTGCCAACTGAGCTATCAAGGCAGCCCTATATTTACCTAGCTGTTTGCTGTTGTTTTACCTATGTGGAATTGTCTCTGACAGTGCTACTGCAGCGGGATCCGTTGCCATTGAAACTGTCATGTCGATGGTGCCTATTTTCTATCAGCGTAAAGTTCCCCGTGCATATAGCACTGTGCCATGATGGCACATTTAGGGGATGTGGGGTGAGGCCCCACACATTCTCGATCATACCCATTTTGGAGGTGATGTAATCAGCACTATGCTCCAAGTGCCTTTACCCCAATGTAACCATTGATTTGAGGCTGAGTGAGCCCCAGAGCTACTTTATGCGAGAACAAGGCTGGAAAACAACAACATGTCGGCCTCCTTGGTGGAGTAATTAGCACAGCATGTTATGGTGTCACGAGTTCCGGGTTCAAATCCCAGCCTGGGCATGGGTGTTCTTTGCGACTGCTTCTTCATCAATTTCATTATGTCATCACCCATCCTCATCTTCGCGATTAGCCAAAAGTGGAAAAAAAAAGAAAAGTAAAATAAACCAAATCAATCAATGTCGACAATGAGTGTAATTAAGTTGGAAATTATGCAAAACTTGTAGTTTTTTTTATTTTGCACCACTGCTTGAAAAGCTGAACTTTGTGATTACATAACATTTAATGCTCTGATATAATTCTTGAATATTTTAAAGCATAGCTCTCGGTAAATTGAGCCGTACAATTGGTACACACTAATATTGATCAATCTATAATGCCAGGGGTCCCGGGATTCAAATCCTGGCCTGGGCATGGATGTTTGCGAGTGTCCATTCATCAATTCCATCCTATCATCACTCATCCCCATCTTTGCAAATGAGCCAAAAGTGGCACAAGAAGTGAAGTAAAATAAAGCAAATCACTCATAGCTATTACAATTTTCAAGCATCTATATGGATATTGGTTCAAAGTGGCATTGGCTATCCTAAAACTAACAGCACAAGCTTTGTACAGTGCCACTACACACAGGCTTATTTGAATGAGGAAGGGTTATTTTGATTATACTGGCAAATGAAAGCACACTAGGAGGCATTGCTAGCACATCATTTCCATATGCTTAACAACAAGCATTGTAACTATAAATAAAGGAACTTGTCATTTGGCAGAAATAATTGTATGGTGTAGAGCTGCACTTGAGGAATTGCAGTTCAAGTTTGCACTTTACAAGGTTTTTAAAATAGGGCTCCACACAGATCAATTTTATAACATAGGAACAAAATGAACAGAAAAAAATATGAAGGTTTTTTTCAAAGGGCTGAGCCGATACCCATACTGATGGTTATACTCTTAGATATTCCCACCGATACCTAGACTTGATAATTGTAACAATTAAAGTTGTTTAAAATATTGACGAACATTAGTGTGTAAGTGTTCACTGCATTATATGCATCAATTTGCCATTTAAAACATTGAAGAATTTCATCAGAATATTAAAATACATGTTCAGGGTGGCTACTCACTGGGAATTCCGGGAATTATGCATGAATTCTATGTGATTTTTTCTCCGTAGACGTGAAAAATCGCAAATTTTATTAATCCAAATGAATTCATGCATTTCCAAATGCCCCGAGGCAAGTTTTTCACAGTTTAGCTTTTATTTTAATCGAAGAAGGAAAAGAAAAGAAAGCTGCATGGAAAATAAAACAGAATTAGCTTAATCCGTTTACTTTGTTAGTGTCCTCTGCAGAACAATCTACATGCAGATTATTGCAAGATAAGATATGGATGTTGATTTGAGTTTAAAATTATTGTACAATTAACAGTTTTATGTACAGGGAGGTTATTGCAGCATGCCACCGCTTCAGCATCGGCCGCTTGCCGGTCCAGTCATGCAACAGGTGCCGGCAAATTGCGTAACAGATAGCCCGTAACAGAAACCGCTTGTTTTGTAATGTTTCCACTTTTCACAATTACAGTTACAATTACAATTGAAATAAGCACGTACCTTGTCGCACGGATGCAGGAAAAGGTGTCCTCCCAAATACAAATATTTCTGGCACCTTATTTCTGACGTCTAATCTTAGATTAGTCATCGCTACTTTATTCTCAGTTGTCGCGACAGCGCCTGCAGCTTATCGGGGGTTGGGTGAGTTGTCAGCCGCGAGATGGCGCTTCATACTGCACGTGTCGGCAGTGATGCCAACCGTAGGGACATGTCCCTACGCATAGGGACTTTTCACTAAATTTCGCCCGCGTAGGAACGTAGGGACAGATTTTGCCAAATGAGGGAAAACGTAGGTACTTTTTTCAATCTTGGTAAATTACATTTTATGAATTAGTTTATCTGGATACTTTAGCGAGGAGGAGAAAAAAGAACTAACTAACAGATCTCCATCAGAATTTTGGAACATGTTATCGGTTACCAAAAACTTTCAAGGCAAGTTCCTTTTTGAAAACATTTCCACTCTCGCGAAAATAGTGCTAACATTGCCGCATTCTAACGCGGAAACGGAAAGAATATTTTCAATGTTAAGTGATACAAAAACAAAAAAGGGAAATAAAATGGGACCAAAATTGTTAAAGAATGCAGGAAATACAGCATCACCAACCAACATCTATCTCTTCACAGCAGCAGCATGTATGACTTCAAATAACATAATCAACAGTAAACGACTCAACGTTATTCATTAGGGGTGTGCTGGATTCTTTACTTTAAAAAGTCGTTAATTCTCGACGTTTTCTGCCTTGTAAGTTTCTGGAACTTATCGAAAGTTGTAAGTTTTTATTCTAGAAATGCAAAAACAATCACTTAAAGTGAAAATGACTTGTAAAATTCGAGATTTCCAGTGCTTCGGGAAATTTCGAACATTTCCCGTCCAGAAAATTTTCCGACTTGGTCGGGAAATTGCAAATTTTTCATTCCCGAATGTCGGGATTTAAAAAAATTACCGTCCCGATCCCGTCCCGACCCAAAAAATTCTGTCCAGCACACCCCTATTATTCATTAAGGCAAGAATTTACAATACCGGACCCTTCTGTAATTTCTATGCTACGTCTTATACTCACGAAATAATTATTCGTGATTATTTATCTCAAGTTAACATGTTGGGGTGAGGGGGAAAAAATGTTCATTAACGTGTAGAAGTTGTAAAATAAGCTTTTCAATTCTCGCAATGATTCTCCGTATACAAGTATGGTAGCCATATTTGTTGATATGAACAAATTAAAATTAGTTACGCTGTCTACAGCGTTGCCACACTGTTGATTTCATACTTGGAGAGCATGGATCGTGTAAGAATGGCGGAAGAGAACAGTAAAAAAGTTGTTAATGTTGTACAGATTGTTAGGTGGAGTGTGCAGGAGGATGGCTGTGGGCTAATTAATAAACTTATGGATTTCAGTATATTGCCCAAAGAACGTGCTTACATGTGACAGCGACAATCACGATGTAGAAGAACTGATTTGATTACAGGTAAATTTGGCAACAGTACATCAATCATAAAATTGCAGGATACGAAAATGGCCTTCGATGATGAACGTTTGCCGTTAAAGTGCTACGAAAATAATATTTTTTATCGGTTCGTAATCACAATTACCGCAAAACCATTCAGGAATAGCCCCACTGACCATTCTCGGTAAGTTTAGGTTAAGTTAGGTTAGGCAAACATAGTTAAAATTTGGGCTCGAAAAAAACATGCACGGGTAGCCCAACAAACCATTGACGGATAGCCCCACGAACCATTCAGGTACGGTTAGGTTAGGTTAGGATAGGCAAACATAGTTAAAATTTGGGGTCGTAGTAATATCAGGAATGTATATTTCGTTTTTTAAGTATTGGAAACACAAAATCTTCCGGTAAATAATAAGCAATCGTGCCGATCGCGGACCACTCAATGTCACTTATTTTGCAATTTCTACACGTGACCCCCCAAATTTTAACTTCAAATTCGTGATTAGGAGGCCTCAATTAGTGAGTATGCGAAATATTACAAAAAATCGGGGAGAGGTCCTGTATTGTAAATTCGCTCCTTCATTAATTGTGGAAGCACCGAGCAGAAAGATTTGGTAAGTAAATGTGTATATTTTATCTTCTGTTTGCATGCTCATGAGGTGTTTTTTTTTTTAGTCACTTTACTTGGCGTAGGGACATTTGGTCAGTTGTAGGGACATTTTGACTACGTCTGTAGGGACATTGCCGAAAAATGGTTAGCAACACTGTCGGCTACCAGACAGTGAGTCTACGCTCATTCATGTTCACTTCTGTTCGCGTTTATCAGTACGCGTTTTGTTTATACTGTGTTATTGAGTTGGTGTGCTAGTGCTTTATTGTGTGTTAATTGTTATTCATTCATTACTTATGTCGTTAAACAAATATAGTCTTGAACATAGAGTTTTTATGTACGATAATTACGTGAAAACGAATTCTTGCAGAAAAGTGGTCAGGGATTACGATAGACAGGATCTCTTGAACCTAAGAAACGTGTTGTATTGCTGTTGAAGGAAGTCATTTTCAACATCTCTTATAACACAGGAGGTTAGTGATCATCATTATTATTACTTTTAAATATCATTTTACGCTTTCGGTTTGCTTTATGCGCCGGGATGCTGTCTTCCCTTTCTGTCAACTGAGGATAAAGTAGCGATGTCTAATCTAAGATTAGATGTCAGAAATAAGGTGCCGGAAATATTTGTATTTGGGAGGACACCTTTTCCTGCATCCGTGCGACAAGGTACGTGCTTATTTCAATTGTAATTGTAACTGTAATTGTGAAAAGTGGAAACATTACAAAACAAGCGGTTTCTGTTACGGGCTATCTGTTACGCAATTTGCCGGCACCTGTTGCATGACTGGGCCGGCAAGCGGCCGATGCTGAAGCGGTGGCATGCTGCAATAACCTCCCTGTAGATTAGTATATTAAATGACAAACGTAAACTCCACACCTTAAATTGAATATTTAAATAGTATATATATCATACCGTTTAATTGAATTGAATTAAAATTTTTGGATTCGTTGGAATCACACAGACCTTTTTTTTTTTTTAATATAATTGATTGTGTATGTGTGTGGGTGCTGAGAGGCAGTAATATTTAAGTTGGACTAGAGAAAACATATTTGCTTGTACCCTTGAATTTTTTGAAAGCTCGCCTTGAAAACCAGGAATTATACTTGAATTTTATCATGGTTCTAGAGTGGCCACCCTGATGTTATGTAATCACAAAATGCAATTTTTCACACAAATAAAAACCAACTTTGAATTTTGCATAATTTCCAGGACAATTAGACTCTGTGAAAGTGTCGCGAGACATTTTCGTGGAACCCATAAAAGACCACAATCCTGGTACAGTATTGGCCTGTATCAGTAAATAAACTTTCGACCGTTACTTTCTGATGCCGATACATGAACATTGGTGTTGCTTAGACTTTCTTATTAAAAAATGTGAAGTGCTTAATGCAAGAAAAAGAGGGAGAAGAAAGGAAATGTTAAGGAAAAGTGTAATGCTGCCTGACATGAGGTTCTAGAAGAAATGGGGTTACAGTGTTGTTGCTGAGGGGTATCTCTGTAAAAGGTAGGCTGTAGGTTTTGCACTCTGCTTTTGCTTGTCCAAAGTGCATCAGGATTCTCTTGTTGGAGTTACCTGTAGAATGGTGTAGTTTGTGATCTTGACACTTGGACTCTGAATGCACTCTTGTTACTTTACCCATCCTGCTTGTTCTAACATTCTTCCTTGAAACTCTGATCTTTATCCTGACTGTGAGAGCAAGCTATTCTGCCGACTCTGCAGTCCCTGATTTACTTGAAGTTTCTGTTTACTAGGAAATTAACCTGGCAGTGATGAGATTGACAAGCTTGTGAAGTGACAGGGTAATGCTCTGTGGTCTTTGGAGAATAGAAAACTAAGGTTTATATCACTCATTTCCTTCATCAATATGTATAACCACATATTGCATATTTTTGTGCAGTCATTAGTGCACCCAAAGGCAAAAGTTAATAGTAGGCAAATTGTCAGTATCACTTTTATTCAGTCAGATGTCGACAATGTGATGTTCATGAATTGAAATAAAAATACTGATAACATTTAATGAAAATAACAATGGTTCTAAACACTTCCTGGCGTGGGCGTGTTTTCACGCCGAAGAGAATCCAACCTTTCTCTGGCATTGGCATGTTTTCATGCCCAGATACATGTGCTTCGTCTGAGCTATTCTGCCGCCTAGCAGCTGAACACGTGATTGCAAAATCTTTCGCAAGTGTGAGGGAAGATCGCTCTTGACCTTGGAAATGTTGGAGTCATTATTTTGTGAGGTGCAAGTCTATTTTTATCCCATTGTTGTTATTGTGTTCCAGAGCTCCCGTGTGTTTGCGGCAGACCAAAGGAAACAAGAATGGCATCTCAAAAGGGAAATCAGGCGATCAAGTTGCAGGATTTTCATTGATCCTCTACTGATATATACCTTCTGTCAAAAAAGTACCAGGAATTTGTAATTTAAAAGGCCCCGCAAATGATTTTTCAAAAATATTTTTTTTCCGTAAGTTAGCTCTGTACTTAATTACTATGCCAAACATGAGCGCGATCTGTCAACCAGTTTGTTTACAGCAGCAGGTTGAATCAATCCACTTCAGTAGTGCATCACGATTTTTACAATGAACGAAATTATTGAACAAAGAGTTTGCCTTAAATTTTGTGTTGCGAACGGAATTTCGTGTGCTGCCTTGCTAAAAATGTTAGCAAAGACTTATGGTGAATTAGTTTTATCAAAAACACGGGCTTACGAGTGGTACAAAGTGTTCAAGGAGGGCCGAGAGATCATCGAAGACAAGCCTCGTTCTGGACGACCTTCGACCTCTTTAACTGATGAAAACATCGAAAAAGTGAAGGAAATTGTGCTCGATAATCGCCATTCCAGCTTAAGAGAGATAACTACTGACCTTAACATCTCTCACGAGTCTGTTCGTTTGATTTTGGTGGATATTTTGGGCATGAGACGCTTCGCCGCACGGCTTGTTCCAAAAGAGCTGAATTTTCTTCAAAAACAGTACCGTGAGCAGGCCTCTTTAGATATGGTGGATCGCGCCAATTCTGATCCCAAATTCATGGAACGCATCATAACTGGTGCCGAGACATGGGTCTTTGAGTTTGACAAGCAAACAAGTCAACAGTCATCAGAATGGAGGACAAAAGACGAGCTGAAACTGAAGAAACCACGTCAAAGTCGCTCAAAAGTCAAGGTGATGCTCATTGTTTTCTTCGATATTCGTGGTTTGGTGCATCATGAATTCGTTTGAGAGGGACAGACTGTCAATAAAGAATACTATTTGGCCATATTGAAGCGTCTGCATGAGAAAATCCGTAAGAAACGGCCAGATTTGTGGAAGAACAATTCGTGGATTTTACATGACGATAATGTGCCATCGCATAGAGCGACAGTTGAGACCGAATTTAAGGCCAAAAACACAATAAATACCATCGAACAACCACCGTATTCACCAGATCTGGCCCCATGTGACTTCTTTATGTTTCCAAAACTAAAATTGCCGGGGTACCCATTTTGACTCGATTGAACCCATAAAGCAAAATTTGTGGAAGGAGCTGAAGGCCATACCGGAAAGTGCCTATAAAAAGGGTTTCCAAGACTGGAAAAAACGCTGGCATATGTGTGTTGCATCAAATGGGGCCTACTTTAAAGGCGACAAAATAAATAGTGATGAATAAATGAAAATTGTGCATTTTATTTAACAATTCCCGGTACTTTTTTGACAGAATATATAACAAAAGATTTCATCTTTGTTGCTGTTGCCAAACAAAAAGAATAAATATGTCTTTTAGGTTCATTTTGTTTAAATTGCCACCAGGGAAAGAGTTCATCCTAGAGATCTAAGGTGGAAAATGAGGAATGCTAAAGCTAAGGTGTAATCATTTTGACGACCTTACTCTTTTACTTTATAGGAAGAGTTTTATTAGCAATTAAAATTGGCTACTAACATAATTTGTTTCTGATAGTATTAGTAACAAACAAAAAAAAAATCGATATGATTTAACATTCATAGTTACATTGTATCTAAATATATCTGTTTGACGGTTACGCGGAAATAGGTAATTAACTCTGATAAACTTACTTATCAGAGTTAAGTTCATAGTTACATTTAAATCAGCAGTTTGTTTGATATTCTCCACATATTGGTTTGGAACAATGACTGCAATACATTTTGTCGTCCTCTCTTTCTTTCATGGTTATCACAGGTTACTCGGAAGAAACAAAAAATAGATGCAAATATGATTACGTTAACGCTAATGCTTTGTCAGAACGACTACGCATATAAAATAATTTGTCAACTCAATCCAGACAGTATCATTCCCACCACAGTTTGAAGGTACTGAGGGTACCAAGCTCATTATGTGGAAAGAAAGGGTGGGGGATACTTTTTTGTATTTACAAATTGTCAATTTGATGAAGCCTTAGCTTTCTAGAGTTAATGATTCAATACTTTGCATAGTATTGCTAATTTCTTACAACTTTTTCTATTTTGCATATTTTAGTTCCACTTTTAAAGTTTAATACATTTTTCATTTTAAATAAAATTATTTATTTTTAAAAAATCAATTTAACATTATTGCAAACTATAAATATAGATACCCATACAAAAATATACCATCACAAAAATAATTGCACATAGTAGAAATGGTATTTGATATATATAATGTATTACATAGTACTGTTGATTATTTACAATGCTTGAAGTATATTTGCATTATAATCAAATTCTGTTTTTGGATGTGTCAATCAGAATTACTGACGAGATCTGTGGTAGAAATAAATACATGGAATACTTCTTAATCTGACATCGGATAATAATAACAAACACCTATATAATTCTTAGCCAGAGAGAATTTTTGGCATATTTCAGCACAGATACAAGGATTAGCGGAAAAAGATGTAACTCGGGTAATGCAGTTTGGAGGTGATCGCCGAAAACTATCTGCACCCTTCATCTTTTGCTGGAATATGACAATATTCATGTATACTGTAGGCTAATATCCATTACTGGTATTGGTATAGATGGAATGGGACATATTAATTTGTACTCTATTGGTATTGGCTGGTATTGGTTTATCAATAAAATTACCAATTAATTTACCAATCTGATACATCTATAAATATCTTATAATTTAGTGCAAAATTCTGCCATTTTGTTATAATTTTTATCAGTAATTTCCATGCCCTACTTTTTTTTTAAAAAAGTAAATATCTAATTAGGCAACTTCTTTTGCATTCCAGTCACCTGGAAAAACATTTATTAAGGAGGTAAATGAACCATTCAAGTTCATCCAAGGACCATTTGAAATTGTATATCAGATCGGTAGAATATTGGTTATCGGTATTGGTACTTTATCAGTAGGGTTAGAATTTTGATGACCTTAAAATTGCCAAAAAATGACCTTTAAAAATGCATCTATGACCTAATACATGCAAGAAAATGCCCTATAAACTTAGAAAAATGCCCTAAAAATTCTGAGATTTGTAGAACAAATTTATAAACTACCAAGAGAAATTCAAATTACAAATTAATGTTACAGTATCTATCACATGTTCATTGCGTATGGTAGTACAAGTAAGAAACTTCACTTTTTGTCATCTTTTACATTTTTAAGTAATGAGTTGCAGTAAACAACGAAAAAGCATATACAAATTTTCAAAAGTGAATGATTGTCGGTTGTCGGACAAGATAATTGAATTGTTACACAACAGCTTGAATCAACAGCACTGCAGAGAATGTCTTTGTTTCTTCAAACACATTCTTTCACCAAAATGTAGAAAAATTCATAAGATGACTTTTAAAAGACCAAAAAATGACGGTTTAAAAAGTTTACAAAATGACCTTTACTCCTAAAAGGGTCAAAAAATGCAAAACAACTAACAAAGGCATCCAAATTTATTCACTTACGTATAAAACATGTTCCTATCTACTTATGCAACGTTTCTGCCTTACCAAAAAAGATACATTTGCATCCAAATCCTAGCCCTATTTATCAGTATCGACCAAAATCGAGCAACGACGCAATGAATTCCGAGTGGTGGCAGTGGCTACCGAAATTAATAGAAAATTACTTAAAACAGCTTCGTGGAAAACATGAGTACCTGAATTATCTATTACCGCATTTTTCGTTCCCATAGTATGAAATCAAACTGTCAATTAAATTTCTCAGGGCAGAAGAAAGATTAGAATGGAATTCTATTGTCAGCTTGAGTTCCCTTAACTCTCTCTAGGGCATTTTACTCCTAGATTGTCCCACGTACTAATTTGTTAGAATGCCGGAACTTTTCAGTGCGTTCAAGATCTACTAATTATTACAATGATCTTGGAACAATTTTGTTTACTTCTCAACTTCCTTTTTAAACCCCATATTCATAGTTCAATGAATAAGAACAGTGCACGTACTGGATTGAATTTTGTTGTCTAATCTGTGTTGAGAACACAAGTATATGGTCATTATGCACAAGTAAATTTTCAAGTATTACATGCATAATTCCACTGATCACCATATTTGTCACGAAACTTCTTATGCTCCAATGTATCTAGATCTGCTGCCACTCTTTTCATTGTGGACCTACAATGGAAAAAAATCAACAATTAATATCAAGTATTAAAAATATTTTTACAATAAAACACTCAAAGTCACACCAGTGATCAAAATTTGAGGATGCATGGAACATCATTTTGCCGAGTTGAGTTGCCAATTTTGATTTTGAACTTGCACTAGGGGGTTGAACATGAAAAGCCTCTGCTTGAAATAAAGCCATGTATACTTAAAGCAAAAACACTTATGTGTGTATTCTGAATAGGTTTGTATTTGAAACTTTGAAAATCTAATACAAATCTTTGTGCTACAAATGCAAAAATTACATTATCAAGAAGGAGGAGAAGGGGACAATATCTTCATCCATAACAGAAATAATGACAAGTTTTAGCTTCAAGGGGCAACTTGAACTACATACATCAATTCCCATACCTAATCATATACAGGGTGTTTCTGTGAGCGTGTTACAGACTTGCAGGGATGATGGAAGGGAACAAATGCAACAAAATGAGATAGGGAACCCTGGTCTGGAAATGCCCCAGTCAAAAGTTACAAGCCAAAACCTTTGAAGGGCAGGCAACCATGCACAACATGGAGGACAACCATAAAAGAAAGTGGAAAGAATCCACCGTGCATACCCTGGAGAAGACGTAACGTCAAACTCGATGTGTGTAGACTAAAAGTGCAATGGTGCAATAGAGTATACGCTAGAGGAGCTGGCTGATATGATGTTTGTGCATGGACGAGCAAAAGGGAATCGTAGGGAAGCAGATAGGTTGTATCAGACCACGTATCCATGGTGCAGACATCCAGTGCACACCATGTTTCCAGACTTTTCCAATGATTATGGGAAACTGGGGACTGTGGCATGTGAAATTGGTGTGGCCCATAGTACCGTTTGGAAAGTTCTGAGGGAGCAGCAGCTGCACCCTTACCATTCACAGTGTGTCCATGCCTTGGGTCCAGCTGATTTTGCACCCCGCGTCGTGTTTAGTGAATGGTTACTGCAGCGCTGTGTGGTCTACCCCCAGTACCATCCCTGTGCGCTTTTCACTGATGAAGCATGTTTCATGAGAGACGGGATGCTGAATAGTGGCAATAGTCATGTAAGGGCCGATAAAAATCCCTGTGCCACAATCGTGAAGCGCTATCAAGACAGATTTGCTGTAAACATGTGGGCAAACATTTAATACGTCCGTATCTTTTACCGCCACAATTAACTGAACCAGTGTACACTGTGTTCCTGAGAGACATCCTCCCTGAGTTATTGTAACATGTCCCACTTCGTAGCTGGTGCTCATGATATTCTGATGCAGGCCTTCCCTCAGTGGTGGATAGGGAGAGGCGGACCTGTTGCTTGGCCTGCCTGTTCACCTGATCTGCCCGACTGCAGCCTTTGATCTGATCCGAACGACTCATGGGATATTAGAGCAGATACGACAGAGCTTATTGCGATGCTGTCATGCCTGCATCGAGGTGGAGGGGGCGTTGTTTTGAACAATTGCTGTAATGATGGCTGCAGTTACTACTCATTAAAGCCAGTAGAGTGATTCTTCTGTGTTTGTTTTCCACTTCCCCAGACATATTTTATGATTCCTCTCCATGTTGTGCGTGGTTGCCTGTCCTTTTAAGGTTTTGGCTTGTAACTTTTGACTGGGGCATTTCCAGACCAGGGTTCCCTATATCATTTTGTTGTGTTTATTCCCTTTCATCATCCCTGCAAGTCTGTATATCTGTCTCGAGGCTTAATAATTTCCAGACTAAGCACTGGATCACATACATTTGGCTAAGTTGTTGAAATGCTGGGGCTGTATTCCAGAAGCCATAGATTTTCATATCCTTATTAATAGAGCTACATATTAACAGTGAATAAAAGATAAAGGTTTCGGTACAAAAACTGGGCACATTTCAGATCCAAAGCAGGATATGAAAATGGTAAATCGGCATTAAAATGATGAATACAACCCTAAATTTTATAAACAAAGAAACTACCCATTCTAATAGTACATTTATGTAGTTACGGAGTATTAAGTTTATTCCCGTGTAAAGGAATATTTACAGTAAAATTAATCAATTTCCCATGATTTGCATAGCTTGCAGGATAATTCGTTGTCACGGTGCATAAACTCTAAATTTTGTGTTTTATTAGTTTATTGTGCATTTTCAGTTCATTTTGAATCATTTTGCGACAAAACATGGTAAGAAAATACACCTTACATTTTTCAAAAACAAAAAAAATGAACATTGCTGTTATTTCACATTTTGTGTTTCTGTCAAAAATATTACAGAATCAAAGTACAATTTTCACTATCCGTACAATTTGCTACAATGACAGATGTCCCATGTTTGAACCCTGGGTAACACATGAACATTGTGTATCTTTATAACCATTTCATCACTTTATCACTGATTCTCATCATTTCAATTAGCCCAATAGGTAGAAAAGCAGCACACAGAAACAAAGTAAGAACAACAATAGCACAAAATACTAAGAAAACATATACCCTAATTGTACATTACCTTTTAAATATCTTCTTTGACAAACGTTTGTACACTGTATTTTGTTTTGCATTTATATCTGTTAGGCCTGGGAATTTATCAGTTACCTTTTTCTTCTTCTTCTTTACTTTCCCACCTTTCTTTCTCTTTTCTGGTAACTTTAGGTTTAAACCAGTTGCTTGCTGAAAAATTAAAAATGGATGTAACTGTATTAATTGAACATACCTTTTATAACATTTTTACTAAGGATATGGAAGATTTATATATACCTTATCATTATTGGCCAACAGAGGGGGAAAAATTAACAGTAAATTGTACTTAGCTGATATTACTGCAAATAGCCTGTAACGTAGTGCGAAATTCTACCATTTTGTTATTATTTTTATGAATATAAAGGCATAACACACATTCCTTACCTTAGTGTAAATTGTGATGAGTTTCTAGGTTTGATTTCCAGTGAGGATATAATGCAGTGGTATGAATCTCACTTTTAGCAATCCCTGATTGGTCTATATATGGGACAATATATTGGTATTAGCCAATATAAGCATGCTAATACATCAGTCTGTTGCAGTCGTACATGCCATTGCCGTCAAGATATTTAGAAATAAAAAAAATGAATACTTCGGAATAGTCTGGATCTCAAATGTGAAGCCAGAGACTCCAGCCACAAATGATAAACAAAATAGTCTATTACTGCAACAGTTGTTGGAAGGACATGTAGAGATGCGAGTAATTTAACCCAACATGCCACATAAACATGTTAGAAACTATGAGTCAGAGTTATAGTAAAAGGACTAACACTCACTAATAGACTACACCCGAGATGATAAGACCTTGACCTTCAGTTTATCAGTAAAACTATCTGTAATTTTGCCAATACATCTATAGACAGACTGTAACTTACTGCAAAATTATGCTATTTTGTTATTATTTTTTTTTATGTGGCTGCGGTCGCTCTGTCGGTAACGCGTCTGACTACCATGCTACAGGTCCCGGGTTCGATCTCTGGCCAGTTCAAATCCGGGAACTTTTCTAACGTTGGAAGCGGCCCTGGTGCCCACCCAGCGTCGAATGACATGGGAACCTGGGGGAAACCCTGGGGGGTAAAGGTGGTCAGGGGCGTGATGCTGATCACATCGACCCCACTCAGGACCGGATCAAGAAAGTGTGGGGCATTACCCCAACACCCCCTATATGCATTCATTGCGTAGTGCTAAGCACAGGGGAGCACTTTACCTTTTTTGTTATTATTTTTACAAACATAAAGATATAATTTGTTCACCTGGCTCCTGCACCAAATTGCTGGCACTCTGACCTTTAGTACGAGTAGTCCTGGGTTCGATTCCCAGTGGTAGCCCCCAAAATATCAGCACTGACTCAATGTTGTGAGGACCATTGGGGGAGCTACTTGAAAAGAAGCAACAGGCTCCGGTCTCAAAAAAACAAAAAAACAGCAAAAAAACCAGAAAACAGCAGCAATGGGACTCGATTCCAGCAGGTCCTGACTTTTAGTGTGCTGTTGCACCACAGAGTTTAGTTACAATTTGTTCACCCTAGTTGGGTAAAGTCAATGTCTAAACATCAAGTTTTTCCTATAAGGCAAAACTCTTGCAGTCACTTGGTGACAACATTAAGTAAGGAGACAAATGAACCATTCAGGTTCTAAAATTTGCAATTCTACATTGAATCAGTAGAATTTTATTACCAGTATTGATAAATTGTCTATCAGTACTTTATCAATAGGGATAAAAATTTAATATTAGTCTATCCAATAATGTTAAAGAACTCTACAAAACTTTTACACTGAATGTACATGAGATTTGAAGTTGAAGTCAATTTAGGGTTGTATTGATGTACAGGATATTTTTCTGAAGTTCAAGTACAGTAAAACCTCGTTAATCTGCATTAATCTGTAATACTTTCTCTGTTATTAACATTCAAATAGTGTAAACCCCTTTGTGGGACACTCTGTATATTAACATTTATAAATATTTTGACCACAACTAAGCATCAGTACTGGTGGGAAATGATAACAGTATCGTTAATGGTCCAAATATCAATTCAAAGTGGTAATAGTAATTGAAAAATGCAGATGATGCACAGTTGGCACCTTAGTTACCTGCACCGAAAATACAGATAATCACATTAATTTAATTAGATGTAGTGTACGAAAAATGTAAAATTCACAGTCAACTTATAGATGCAGAGAAGAGAGATGTACTACATAAATAAATACAAATAGTTGCAGCTCCACATAATACGTACACAAGCTGCTACTGGTTAACATTAAGGATAGGCTGGTCCTTGATTGATGCCAGCGAAATAGTTTTACAAATTTTCTATGCTTGGAAAAACTGCTATGATATTTCAAAATCTAAAAAAAAGCATCTGTTTAGAATTCCTTCTAGAGCATTCATGTCAATCTTCGTATGGTTTCAGGGTGGCCACTCTAGGACCATGATACAATTCAAGTATAATTCCCGGTTTTGAAGGTGAACGTTCAAAAAAAATTAAGGGTATAAACAGATCTTTCATCTAATTAATCTTACACATTACTACCTCTCACCACCTACCCACACACAAATAAATTAACAATATAAAGGGTCTGTGTGATTGTATTGTATCCACAAATTTTAATGAAATTCAATTAACCCTTCAGGACTTGGGTTCCAGAAAGTTACGTAAGGACTCAGGTGGTGTGTGACACACCCCATTATGTATATCAATATTATCACCATACAACTTCTTGTCTACATAATACATTTATTTAGGTACACAATACATTACAATTGGCACGTTTTAAAAGAAGAAGAAACTTGTCTGCATGTTACAGAGTTTTAAAAAAAAAATGATCCATAACATACTCAAAACGTTTCAATGACGAAGGCCATTTTGTCTTTCTTCATGTAACAAGTAATAATGAAACATAATGAAAATAATTATCACAAATAGTGAAGAATACACGTCATAGAAACATTAAATTTTGAGTTAAGAAATGTTCATAGTCACTTTGATTAGACAGTGCAATCATTAATCAGACTCACTTTCACCCGCACAGTTTCTAAAACATGGCATGAGATGCTTCATACACATAATCCCCTTGCACTTTTTGAATTCAATTTTGGACTTTGTGTCCCTAGAGCATGGACACAGACTACACATTTTCTTGTTTAGCTCGTTTAGGTAAAGGTTGAGACTAGGGCTGAGCCGATACTGATGCCGATGTATCGGTATTGGCCAATATCAGTGGTATCGATACCAGCCAACACTTTCTAGCATATTTCGCAGGGTGCACAAAAATGACGTGTGACACTTTCGAGGAGTATAATTATCCTGGAAATTAGGCAAAATTCAAACTTTATTTTGCACAAATTTTGCACGAAAAACTACATTTTGTGATTACATAATATCTGTTTTAATATTCTGATATTGTGGGGGGCCATATGTAAATAACATGAAATTTAGTTCTGAACCTGTAAAGATTATTATTGATCATAAGAAAATATATATATATTAACCTGGAAAGTCAGGGAATTTTACTCAGGGCTTTTGCTAGACAACCTGATATGTCTACAAACACAAGTTACAAATGTTATGGGATAAACTAATGTATGAAAAATTGTTGATTGCATAAGAATTTCAAACTCAAATTTGACTAATAAATTACAAGATATCTTACCATTCAATAATCTTTCATCTGTCAGATAGATTATTATGCAAGGCGCACTAACAAAGTAAACATACTGAGTGAATTCTGTTTTATTTTCCATGCAGTTTTCTTTCCCTTCCTCTATTAAAATAAAATATAAACTGTGAAAAATTGCCTCAGGGAAATTATACATATACAGGGTGTCATTTTAATGGCGCTCACGGACCACGGAAACATATAGAGGACATCAAAGCAACAACTTTTCTCAGTAACATTTTTCTCGTTGGTGCATCGTTTCGGCACTTCAGTTGTTCAAAAAAGTCAGTTTTGCAGCCTGAACTCACCACACACAACATTTGATTGCATTTGTGAGATCATATCCCGTCGTGAAGCGATGCATTTAAGGGTTGCCAGGAACACACATATTCTCTAAAAAATGACTTAGCTACAATCAGCCACATTATGTACCGTAAAACAAAATGAGAAAACACGTTCTGTAACCTAACAGGAAGTAAACAAACAATGCAAAAAATGGTAGAAAGAAAATGAAATTCAAGTGGAAGTGGTTATATCGAATTTTGTCTCAGCTTACATGTCAAATATTTGCAAATCTCGTTGCCAAGTTGGCATCTACAATTTAGTCTATCTTCGTCCTTCTGATACTGGTTGTCTGTGACACACTGAACAGATGACAAACTAGAAATGAAAGAAAATTCCAAAGGTAAGCAATACATAATGTAATGTGTGTGGCATTATGAGGCAAGGGGCAAAAAAGGTTGAAAATACAGGGATATAAGTAGTAGTAAAACAAACTCTCCGACGACTGTTTATCTGCACAACAAATACACATGTAATAGTTTGCAACTGTGAACACGGCAGTATATTCAACACTGATTCATCATTAGATTATTACTGTGGTTGTAAGTGTTTTAGCCGTAATGTAACAATGTGAACCTCGGATATTTCCGTTATCAGCACAAAAGTACCACAAGGCATCTGGACACAAACCTGTAGATATCAACCTTGCAACAAGATTTGCAAATATTTGACATGTAGCTGGGTATAAACAGCCACATGTAAGCTGTAAGTCCAATAAAATCTATTGTTGTTGATATTTGACATATAGGCTGAAACAAAATCCGATATTGACACTTCATTTTGAATATGTTTTTTACAATTTCTCATATCGTTGGTTCACTTCCCCTTCCCCTGAAATGACTGCTGATCTTCTGGCTGGTAGGCTATGATGTTCGGTCTACTGGAGGCGTTTCTCGCTTTGTTTTACAGCTAATAATGTGGTTGGTAGTTTGTCATTTTTCAGAAAATTTGTGTGTTTCTTGCAACCCTGCCGTGAGCTGTTTCACCGCAGGAAATGCTGTCACAGATACGATCAAATGTTGTGTTGGGTTGCCAGCATCCAGGCAGCAAAATGGTCTTTTTTAAACTGCTAGAGTGCCGAATTGACACACCAACGAGAAAAATGTTACTGAGGAAAGTTGTTTCTTTTGATGTCCTCCATACGAATCTGTGGTCCGTGGGCGCCATTAAAATGACACCCTGTATATAAATTGAATGGAATTTTAATTAAGAAAAGTTGCAATTTTTTACATCTACGGAGAAAAATTCACGTAGAATTCCCGGTATTCAAGAAATTTCCAGTGAGTAGCCTCGGTTTGCTTTTGCTGTTGTCTAGGTATTTACAATAATTCTGTGAACACGTAAGCCTATTAAACTATCTAATATCTAGATAACAGAGAAAGGAAACCACACGAAGATTCACGTGAATTCTAAGCGTATGTAATTTTTCAGATTTTGGAACATTATAGCAATTTTTTTGGAGAGAAAATTTCATTGGCGTTAGCCAAAAGTCCAGTTGAGCCTTAACCTTTTGCATCCCGAGCGTCTCGATCGAGATCCTACATGTAACCCCTTGCATCCCGAGCATCTCGATCGAGATCCTCTAGCATGCTCATAGTTTTTACTTTATAATGTCACTATTTTTGGCTGGATTTGCGATTTTCTTCTTTTACATTATTGCTAACACACATATTAAACAATTATGACTTTTGCACGTCTTGGTGTCGAACAAAAAAGGTGGAAAAATGGTGGCTTTTTTTGTGCGGCTTCCTCACAATGGAAAAATAATTCCAACAAACAAAGGCCGAATTTGTTAGCAATTCTTTTCTTCCACCACTGGAAACTAGACGGGTGAAAAGTTTGCTTCTTGGTACCCAAGGTCACAAGGAATTTTCCCTGTGTCACCACAAGGGGGAAAAGAGGGGTTGAGGAAAACTGCATTATAAAACTCTGCATTTTGCTGAAAATCGGCTCAGGTGGCAAGGGGTTACATGCGAAATAGGCTCGGGTGGCTAAAGGTTAAGTAAGACCTAATTGTTATATGCACGTAGGGAAAGAAAGAAGGAAAGAAGTTGCTACCTCAAGATCTTTCAACAACTCTGGATCTTGCCAATCTGGGACTGCAGCTTCCTGATTCTGTGCTACAGGGTTATGATCCTTATCTTCTTGCTCGCTATTTTGTGGTCTTCCCATGGCATCCCGAGGAACAATTGGTCCATGAAAGGGGCACTGGAACAACAAAAGGAAGTTTATTATTTCAATATTTAATGGCAAATTATAACAAACACTATCATCTTCGCCAGTATAAACTGTAGGTCCAGTCCAGATTTCCTTATTTGGGCATAAAAAGTTAATTTTTTTTAAAAAAAAATCACATGGTGACAGCATTACCACCATGCCAACTACGAGCCATATATTACAAAAATTATATTAATTCAACTATGTGAAATGTATCTTGCTGAAAATGGATTTGCAAGCAAATACTTTGTTATGCAAATAATGAACAATACACATACAAAAAATTAACAAATTATATTTAATGAAGTCATCATATAAATATTTTTTATCATTTTCATATATGCAGAATAAATATAAATAATTAAGCACCCTTACCTTATGCCGGTCTCTTCTTGGGCATAATTTTCCATTTGAAAGGGGAGCCCTACATGCCCACTTGACTGGTTCAAACTTTCCAGAGAATTCAATCACCCTGGTACGAAGACTGGCAACTCCTTCAGGAACTGGAACATCTTCCAAATCAGTAGCTGATGTCCAGAATCTATGGCTTTCTGGCTTTACACTGTGTAATAATAATAATAATAATAATAATAATAATAATAATAATAATAATAATAATATACGAGGTGCATGTAAAAAAAGGGCCAATATTTTTTACAAAACAAGAAAATGATAGAATAAATTTATTGTGATTGATAAACAAGTACATACCTTGGCTATTTTGCAACGTAGTCACCACTAAGCTCCAGACATTTCTGATAGCGTGGCACAAGCTTCCGTATACCCTCTGCGTAAAAATCTGCTGCCTGAGAGTGCAGCCAGTCCAGAACTGATGTCTTGAGCACGTCACTGTCATTGAAACACTTCGATGCAAGCCACTTTTTCAGGTGAAGAAAAAGAAAGAAATAACTGGGGGCAAGGTCAGGGCTGTAAGGGGGATGATTGAATAGTTCCCATCAAAATCTTTGAATTGTCTCAACAGTACGAGCAGCTGTGTGGGGGCAGGCATCATGGATCAGAAAAATTCCAGAGCGTAGCATTCCTCTCCGCTGATTTTGGATGTCACGTCACAGATTATTCAGTGTTTCGCAATACACCTCTGCTGCAATTGTTCGTCCTGGTTCAAAGAATTCCACAAAAATCACACCCTTTTGGTCCCAAAAACGGTTGTGAAAACATGATTTTGTGAACTGATGGTGTTTGTTTGAATTTCCTCGCTTTAGGAGAACCAGTGCTGCCATTGCATTGACTGCTGCTTCGACTACCCAGTGGCATACGATATCCACGTTTAATCCCCAGTCACTATGTGCGAAAAGAGGTCATCCCCATCCTCCCCCCAGCAGGCCAAAAAAATCACGTGCAGCTGTCCTTCTTTGCTCTTTGTGAGCGTCTGTCAGCATTTTTGGTACCCATCTTGCACACAGTTTGTGATACCCCAGGTTGTCAGACACAATTCGATGCACAGTTTTCGCAGACACTTTTGGAAACTCTGCAGCGAGTTCAGATATTGTGAACCAGCGATTGGAATGCACTTTCTCTTTAATGCGTTCCACCAGATCGTCCATCTGAACACTAGGCCTTCCGCTACGCTCATCGTCATGGACATTTGAACGTCCTTCCCGAAACCCTCTGCACCATTGCCTGACCTTCCCTTCACTCATCACTGTCGGTCCATAAATGACACACAATTCCAGATGGATGTCAGCTGCATACTGTCCTTTGGCGTTCAGACATCGTATGACAGATCTCACTTCACATTTGGCGGGATTTTGTATTACGGCAGCCATTTCACCTTACTGTTAATCGCACGTATGCAACCCCACTCTGACGATTCTATCTCTGTTGCAAACCCAGAATACTAGGGCATGCTCCTGCGGATGCTCAACTTCATTAGTGTTGCCTGCTTGGGAAGCAGGTACAATATCAATGGTAATCATTTGTAATTTGTATAGATATATATTTGTATCGAGATATACATAGTGTTACGCGAGATCAAAAATTGAATCTGCAATGTCTGGATCTACAAGCCAGCATATTAGGCAACCACTAAGTTATAGGCAAAGTCTATTTTGGAATCACTTTATTGCCTGAGTACTCAACACATGATTTTGTCACCAAAGGTTCAAGCTTTGAATCATTGCTTGGACATTGTGGATGTCCTTTAATCAATTTTACAATCATCATCATGATTAGCCTAAAGATGCAGAAAAGGAAAGTAAAATATTCATTTTATACACAAATAGGCTAATCAAAACCAGATCTTCAATTTAAAGTGAAATTTGAACAGCTAAAATGGGCTTAACTTCTTGGATGAAGCCCAATCTGTAGACATGCATATTTTGTTCCTGACGGAAACATGAAATAACATGCTGTAATGTTCAGTTTTCATGCTTTTGAAAGGTGTGAGGTGTTACCTGCCAATGTTTGCTATGAAATTATGCGAAATGAACTGCAAAATATAAAATAAATTTTCAAACATTAAATTTAGTTTATTTACCGAAGCAACATTTTATGGTCTGAAATATCCTGCAAGTTATGCAAATCATGGGAAATGGATTAATAAATAAATAACCCATGGCAAAACAGGCCATGAGGGCCAGTGCCTACCTACCGACTGCTGGCTATTCAACCAGTTACGGGGTAATGTGTGGTCAGCATTGCGAATCACCAGTCGTTGTAGGTTTCCATGTCTGGCTTATGCTACTCATTCGTAGCTCCCTAATTTCCTCACGATGGTGGGTGACCACCGGTCCGATACGCTGGTCGAAATCTCAAGAAAAGTTGTTATGCTTCCCCCAGCGGAGCTCAAAATGACACCTTACACTGCACAGCCGGTGCATGACAAAATGGATTAATTCTATTGTAATTTTTTGTGAACCAAAAATGGACTCCTTTAAGCAAGAATATAACTCCATAAATGTGCTATTAGATAGGAAATGTTTATTTTGTGTAATAAGCATAGATTATAAAGCCAATTTAGGATTATATTCAGCATTTTAACCAAAATCTTGATATTTTATTCACCATAAATATGTGGCTCTACCAATCAGAAATTGTACAAATTTCACTCTACCTGAGCATAGTTGGTGCGGTCAATTTGTCATCCTCCCAATGATACAGATCGATGTCAAAAGGTAGCTTGGGAGCAACAGCGAGTAACTTCTCCTTTCGACTCTTTCCAGTGCTGCCAGAAGAAGTGCAAGGTTGTGGCTCGGATGACTGCAAGCTCAGTTTCTCATCCCTATCAGACGAACATGAAGTTGAAGGTTTAGCATCTACAAAAGTTTGATCCCTTCTCTTCTTCTGGGTCCTATCACCTTTAATTTCAGTAGTTTTCATTACTTTGGTTGATGATTTACGATTTTTGTTTATGACTGTTGACAAAGCAGTTGTGGGATCCTATAATATAACAAACAAATAAATACACATAAGCGAATTACTAACTTGGGAACTGGATGCTTCACAGTTCCTGTCATTTCCTTGTGTGCCACTAGGAGTGCTGGTGTAGCCAGTTTGTCTGCTACGTTTGCTGCACACACTGGGTTTCAGTTGCTGCACTAAAGGATAGAAGGTTTAACCTGGCACATTTGGCACCAAACCATACATTTCCTTCTACTAGCTGACTTTCCCAGGCAACACAAGGGTTTTCATCCATTCGCAGAAGCCTTGAAGACAGCATGTGCTTTGTTCTCTGCCTACCAGGGGTCGATGTTTTCAAAGGAACCCGAGTCCTTTGTTGCCACATTGTCATAGATGTGAAATTTCTGGTAGTGGAGAGGCCTGTGCTTGCAATCCCAAATGATTACTCGTAGAATGGACTGTTGCCACATATTCTCGCTTGCGCCAAAATCAGTGGCAACAATGCGCTGCAGATGACAGAGAAGTTTTTGGCAGGAGCCGTGGTTTGTCGAACCTTCTGGCCCTTACCGGTAGCCAAATGTGATGTGCCTGACTGAAGTCAATGTTTCACACATGCGGAAAGTGGATAATTGCATGCGTCTGTTTGATCTTTGTGACAATTAGCATGTGTGATGTATGCCTGACTGAAACGTTTATGATGGTGTGCCTGCAGCATACGCAATACATGCAGTAGACAAACTGACTACAATAGCACTCTTAGCGACATGCAGGGAAACGACAGAAACCAGAATCCTGCCCAGCAGTGAAACAACAAGTTCTCATGTGGATGGTGGCAGGGAACACTAGAATTAATAGAACCATTACAAGTAAGCATCGTGAAAAAAGTTATTAATTTGTATTTATTGTACAGTGGGATCCATAAGTATTGCTTGGCAAATTGTCCACGACTATTTCCGTTTGATTTTATCTTCATCTTACTTAAGGAATTTTTTTTTGACGTATAATGGTTCAGAGGTTGTAAGCAGATTGTTCAGTGTTTTGTGTCAGTTATTGAAGCTCTCATTGCATAAAACAAAGGGAGGAAACGTGGTGATGGACAATTTGCTTGGTAATACTTATGGATTCCACTGTACTACCATGTACTTTATTCCCCAAACATGAATAACAAAGACAATACAAAAAAGATGTAAGAGTTGAAGAAATGATTGTGAAGTTTTATATGATGTAAAATAGTAATTGGCTTATGTCCTTTGGAACTGACTTAGTGTGGCGGTACTCTTAGCATTCTCACTGATACTGTTTTTAAATTTTCTCAGAATCATTCGAGTGGAACTCAGATTTTACATTTTCCCATATTATAAGGGTGTCCCATACGTCTGGACCTATAGGACAAAAACACATAGAATTATAGAGTTTGTTCAAAGTATCTGCCATTGCATTGCATACACTGTTGAAGACAAAATCTCACCTCCTGCAACACTTTACGGATCACAGTCACAGAAATTTGCTGACAGGCATGCACAGTGGATTCTTTAAGAAGAAGAATGCTCTGAATTTAGTGGAGACCATTTCATTTATTCTTGGCGTACAGTCCAATATGCAGGAAACTGTCTTAAGATAATGTTGCACTGTAAGCACAAAATGTGAAGGGAGCACCATCCTGTTGAAAATTCCTATCGGTCCAGACTTACGGGACACTCCATACATTCACTCTTCATACATAACCTATTCACTAAGCTCTCCTTGTATACATTACAGTTTAGTGTCCAAGAAATTTCATTATTTCGTCTTCACAGCTGAAAGATACTTACCTTCACATCGTTCTCCTCAGACCACAGGGACCATTCAGTAACAACATTTGATTTCTTTGCCTGATTCACTTTCTTGGTGGGTGACTTAGATTTTGGAGCTGGAACTGCCGGTGATTCACCAACAGTCTTTTCATATCCTTCTTTTTCCTCAACTTCTTCAAAGTCATCTGAGTCACTGTCATCTAACGAAAATGTTCAATTAGGCTACAAAATGTTGAGATTAATAATTTTACTCCCCCAAAGAAAGAAAGAAAGATCATACAAATAAACCCCATATTAGCCTAAACATCATGGGTTCATATATTTATATTAAAAAAAGAGAAAGTCTAAACCGGTGGCACCAAATTATATTGGCTCTAGTTCACCCAATAATCTGTAGTGTTATTATTATGATTATAAAGTAAGGGTGCATTGTTGGAGTGCATTAATATCATAATGCATGGAAGGGAAGGTTTATCAATTCTTCTTGTGAACTTATAACTGGTGAACTTATTATCACTGAAGTGCTTGAGCCCATCCAATGTTTTTCAGAAGTTGGTGCCCCTAGTCTAAACCTTCCTTTAAAAGATTCCCTAACATTCTCATGATTTTTACTGTATTTTCCAAAGCCAAGTGCGTTATATGCCATTGAAAATATTCTTAAGAAACAATACACATATTTACAGTTTTGTCTATTTCTGACATTTTCAAAGCACTATCTAAACTACATTTTTGGACTTTAAGGAATAAAATGCACACTTGAACTAGAATTTGGTTGTAAAAGCATTGAATACAGTGAATAGTCAGGGGCTGTTGGAACTCAAAGGTAAATTCCAATTTTGCCACCAAGATAACGGCTTGTCATTTTAGAGCTTTTCAGCTACGTTTACAGCTGTAACATTCCCTTGACAATTGTAATGTATTTGAGCAACATCAGTAAACACATTTCAAGATAGCCTTGTCTTCCGCATAAAGCAGCTCTGGGGCTCACCCTGCCTCAATTAAATGGGTACCTGGGTGCAACCTGAGTAAGGGGGGAGGGTAAAGGCAACCAGAGCATGGTGCTGATCACATCACCTCCAATATGGCCGAGATCGATAGAATGTGAAGAGGCCCTACCCCACATCCCCCTACATATGCCTCATGGCATGGTGCAAGATGCATAGGCATCTTTACCTTACCTTTACCTGTCCAAACTACATTTTTGGAGTGTAAATAATGAAGCTTATAATGTAGGAGTTATTACCAATTTGGTAATAATAATTAAAAATGTAGTGAATGGTTTTAAAGGGTCAGGTGTGGAATAGATGCAAGTCACAGTACGTAACCACACCAACTGTGTAGTTTACAGCACCAACTAACAATGAAGCACTTCCGCCTACCATGGGACAACTTTATTTGGTACCGTTCATTGCAAATGATGCTGGTACGTTGTGTCCAAGTTTCATCATCATATTTACCTTGTTAACTACAACAAGATGTGGCACCAGACTTTCTGGCTGCATGGGTCACGTCTTTAAAAATTGCATTTCCATATTCACATGATTATTCCATGATCCAAAATAAATATTGGAGTAGAAACAAATTATATGAATCCAATGTTGCATTGAAAATGTGTTAATTTTTAAGTTCAGATCTCCATGATGCAGAGATCATGGGTTCAATTCTTCTAACGTTTTTCATCATATTCATCATTGTCTACATGCAATATATTGCCAATAATGACCAGACATCTCCCTGAACTGTAAGGATCGCCCATACATCATCAGAATGAATCCTGAAGGACAGTGAGTGTGCTGTAGACGTGTGTACCACTGCCAGCAGTCAAAATGAGCAGACGATGTAGCAGGGTATGATTATTGGCACCCACCAATTCAGGCATTCCATCCATGAGATTTTGGACAGGTTCCATATACCATAAATGCAGTTTGGATATTGCCCTTTTCATTTCCAACATGACAATGCACACGTCCATAAAGCAAGACTATAATAGAGTGGGTTGACGAAATGGTAGTGAATGAACTCGACTGGCCACCTCAGAGACCTGATCTCAACCCCACTGAACAGGTGTGATCTAGGTCAAACCACCCGAACACCACCACTCAGTTGTTAGCCATTTTGCAGGAGGAATGGAAGCAACTACCAGCCAACATTTACCACAACCTGATGGAAAGTCCTGCTCGGAGGATAGAGGCTGTAATAGCGATGAATGGCAGACCTACCTCATACTGGACACCAGACCAGCTCCATGTAAGCACATTGCTATGGATGTCTGGTGATTATTGGGAATATAGTGTACTTTCATTTTCTCATGAAATTTTTATATTGCAATTTGACAATTTGTGATCTGAAGAATTTTCTACTGTTCCGCAAGAATAGCAATGTTTATTGGTTGAAAGGTTGAATCAATACAAAACACACCACTATAAGGGCAGAAAAAAAAGGTTTGAGCTGTGGGCATCTTTATAGGTGCTAGATACTCTGGATGACTCGTATCATACAGAATTAGACCAAAATAGATATATATTTCTTTTGAGCCATGTGCCTTAACATTTAACAGGAATGGAGATAAGAAGAACACTTTATAAATTTCATACAAGCGTGGCCTATAATATTAAAAAGAAAAGAAAAAGAGAATTAAGATTAATAAAAATACCTGAATCTCTCCTTCTCTTTGGTTTTGTTGTAGGCAGCTGCAATTCTGCAAACTGTGACACAACACCTTCTAGCGAAAGCTTAATATCAATAGCTCTTTTCAACTGATCGGTGCTCCCTGAAAGAAAATGATTTGTTCGTTACTTGAAAATACATTTTATGAATAATTTGTATTAGTGAAAAAATATGCCTTTTTGTATTCTTCTAATGAATATAAAGGTATGATTTATGCACCCTGGTTTTGTTATGTCTAAATAAAGTTTCTTTTTGCAAGGCAAAATCCATTGCAGTCACCTGATTACTTACCATAATTAAGCAGGGGGTGAGGGTACATACAAAGTAGTATGTATGTACACCATAATTATTGTGAACTATACGCTGAAACTGCCATAGGGTTCCAAAGATGGCAAGGCATTTCCGAAACGATTTTCAAGGATGCAGAAGAAAATGAAAACAGACTTTTAGCTTCATCTTAGCAGACATGTTTTTGCAAAAATAAAGTTTCAGTTGTATCTGTAATGCTTGCATTTTACTTAAATTTAAGGGGAAAGGCGACAATTTTTCAGAGGTTCTTCTCTCTGAGGCAGCTGGGGAGCACTGTTGCCAACTTAGTTCTTTTGGAGCCAGATCTGGCTCTTTCGTGCACTTATTTGGCTGTTAACTGTGACACCCCTTCCACTTCCCTGCCCCACTATGATGCCATCACTGGCTCTGGCCCACATAGACCAACTTTTGCTATGAGTATACATTTTACACGTGACGTGATATTGCTATATTGGCTGTGTCACCCACCCCCTCTTACTTCCCCAGCTACTTTTATGTAGCACCGTGGCTGAGGTGAAGATGGCAATATTGTTATTCGGGAATACTTTATTTTCGATTTCATACGATCATCAATATATTATTGAGATTGGTGATGTTGCCGGATCTAGACAGTGAAAACTAAGAATAAATAGTCATCACTTTAAAGTTAACTGTAATAGCAGTGTTGACAACTAAAATTACCCTAGGAGGCACTTTATCCAGCCTTCCTAAATCGAGCTCCTTGAAAGTCAACTTTAGCTCTGTTTAAGGTGAAATTTAGCTGTTTATGCACAAGAGGTTTGGCAACACTGACAGGATGCCCGTAGGAGACAAGGAGAAATGCATTACACTTATGGGAGCATTATTTTATTCGTTCTCTCAGGAATATAAAAAATCCAATGACATAGAAAAGTACATGGACGGAAAAAGGACACGTTGAACAATTTCTTAGTCATAGGAAAAGTTGAAACTCCCATTTGATTAACTGTAACTTGAAGTTGATTCCCCATAAGGAATACATGGGATTATGTAAATACTTATTGATCAAATTTTTCAAACATCATGTCTAGCTTAATAATCATCTTAAAAAACTGTTTCCACTTGCAACATGGAGAGAAGTTCATACTCTCTTGTATAGTCAAGGGTTTCTTTAGTAGCAGTGCCCATTCCGACAATATTGAAATAAATGCACAACTGGTGCGAAATTGTCACTCTTCCCCTTAAAGAATAGAATATTATAATTGTTAACTGGAAGGATTTAAGAAAGGAGTTAGGTAAGTGGTTCCCTATTTCATTTCATGGTGCTCAAGATTTTTTCCACGGTGGCCAAGTCCGAATGTAGGCCTATCTACTACTTGCAATGCTCAGGTAGTGTGGTTAGGTTGTTCGGCTTAAGTTAAAAAATAAACATGTATTTCAAATTCAGAAACATTTTATATGTGTAGACTAAGCCAGTCATAGCACTCCAGGGTATTGCAGTGCACACTTTGGGAACCACTGAGTTAAGTAGAAGAGGTTGGAATAATTGGTTATAAATAGTTCAGCACATTATGATGGGAACAGACTGACAAGTTTTATGATTTAAATTCATCTTAATAGTGCCACTATGAAAAGTAGCTTTCTTCAGGTGAAAAGTAATGCTGCGAGCTGAAACACTGCCTTTTAAATCAAGAACTTATTGATAATTCATACTTCAATGAACTAAATTTAAAAAACTTCCTAAGTTATAGTTTAGATTTGAGTAATAAACGAACATATATTTATATTAACATGTACATGCAGTTCAGGGGTCCTGGGTTCGAATCCTGGCTTGGACATGGACGTCTGTGATATCTATTCATCAATTTCATCATATCATTACTCATCCCAATCTTTGCAAATTAGCCAAAAGTGGCACAAGAAGCGAAGTAAAATAAATCAAATAATAAAAAAACAATGTACATGCAGTTTACGTATCAAATTAAAATGCATACCCGAGGCCTTTGTAATAACAGTAATCCAACTTTTCACAGATGGGAGGTAACGATTGGTAATCAACGCATGCATATCACGCAAGTTTTCAATGACTGCTGCATTTTCTTCAGTTTCTTCTATTTTTGCTGGCTCTAGAAAGATGGAGAAGAAACTCTTTCTGAAAAAGATCTGGAAGAACATTATTCAATTTACATGTTACACAATTATTTGTCAATTTGTTAAACGAGAGGAGGAGGGCAAAACAAGATGGATTAATTTAAATAAATATGACAATATGATTTAAATTGGAATTTAAATCAAGATTTAAATAAATAATTTATAGAATAATGTACATAAGGATTTTGTAGATATATCGGAATCACTTTTGGTGAAAGTACATTAAACTCGTAATCATTTAATGGGGTTTATTAGGCTCTAAGAAAGGAAAAGAAAGGAATCAAAATATATGTACTGATGGGGTTAAATTCAAAGAAAAGGAAATGTAATGTGTAAACGATTTCTCTTGATTTCAAATTCAATGATTTTTATAGGCAAAAATAGCAAACATTCTGTGTAGAATAATACACAAAATACTAATCATGTTAAATGTGTATAGCGTCATTATCATTAAACTGTAAATATACATGACAGCTGACATTTTGCAAACTACCATTAAGAAAATTGCAAAAATTCAGCTACAAATACTATAAAAAATATTTTAAGTTACAATTACATAGAACATCCAGAATGTTTTATTTTCACTGGAAAAAAAGTTCCTGAAATTATTATAGTTCACATTCAACAAACATTTCCACAGTAGGTTCATATCAGTACAGTATCAGAAACAGAAATATGTATATTTTACATTTGATTGATTGATTGATTTAGTTTATTTTACTTTGCTTTTTGTGCCACTCTTGGCTAATTGCGAAGATGGGGATGAGTGATGATTAGAGCTGAGTCGATACCGATGTATCGGTATTGGCCGATACCAGGGGTATCGGCAAGTATTGGTTCAATTTTTTTTCGCCAATACCATCCGATACCAAAGATTTTGAGTGGTTAGAGCAGCCAAGAGAAACAACTCATTTGTAAAGATTTGTCCTTTTCGAAGGTTCGTTCACCCTTCCTTGTGACAAGTTGGTGTTCCGCACAAAAAATCCAGGTACATTTCCGAAAATGATGCACCCTCCTGGGAAGCAGATGACAAGTTTAAAGGCAGGGCTAAAGTGAAGGGCTGCATCCAAATGTGGCATTGAAGGCATGTAACTGCCTGGTGGTCAATGCTATGTGCAAATAAAAATACACCATTCATTGCCAATTCTTGTTTGCAAACTCGTAGGTTAAGAATGTGACGTTTTCAAAACCAGCATTATTATAATGCTAGGCTCATTCTGGAGCTCCTGGGAAAGAGATGAATGTCGCTGTGGGAGGGTGGGTTGTGGATTTTCTTCTTGTGCTCTTACCCTTCTGAGTAACTGGTGCCCAATGCCGACACTGCAGTGACTTATTTTTATTGCAAATGACGTAGAGCAATAGACAGCCGGTCATATACAGATCTGCCAAATGAGCATTAAATATAGAAATCTGTATTTGTGTATATTTTTCAGTAATTTCCCTCCCTCTCCAGGTTAATCAAATGATAAGAATTTTGTTTACATTTGTATTTGTTTTGCATTCCTTGTATTTGTCTTGCATTTGTTTTGTATTCCTTGTATTTGTTTTGCATTCCCTGTATTTGTTTTGCATTCCTTGTGCAAGCTGTATGCTATATGCACTACATAAATTCTATTTTACATGATATAACTTTCTCTCCCCTTAAGACATGTATAATGAAATTTGGGATCATGAAATGAAGCAGGGACACTTATAATAATTCACTGATTTTAACAATGCTTGCAACATTTCGAAAACTTCTTCCTTTTTTTGCATTATCTGGGGTTAAAAAGAAGATCACATAAAATGTCACAGGACATTTTAAGTGATATAATGCTATATGAGAATAATTTGGGAGTATTTGATATCATCAATAAAATGTGATGTGATGAGTTTTGTGACTCAGTAACTACCCTTTGTTATTTTATATTGAAATTATACAAGTATCGGTATTGGTTGGAATCGGTTAAGGTATCGCAATCGGTCTTGGCAAATGGTGGTATCAGCTCAACCCTAGTGATGATATGATGAAATTGATGAAAGGACACTCACAAACACCCATGCCCAGGCTGGGATTCGAACCCGGGACCCCTGGCATTGTAGCCTGATGTGCTAACCATGTATATTTACATAAAATTTATTTGCATTAATCAAACTATTCAAATATTTTTATATTTTACAGGGCTGTTAACCAGAAAAAGCATTTCTATAAGAAATATATATACACAGTCAACTCTCGATTCTACGAACCCGGGTATAATGACCCTCTCGAAGTAACGACCCTTTTCCCAGGAACCGTGAAAAATTTAGAAAAACTTGGGAAAAAAAAGTTGAAAAGTTGAAGGAAATCGGCCGAAAAATGCGTTGTTTTTTCCTCCACTCATTCCCTTTACGAGCACTCTACCGCTCACAATTAGGTCTGAACTAAAAATAGACACCACCACACCATGCTTGAGTGATATCCAATAGCACTTGACCTCTGCCCTCCCCTCCCTCAAGTGCATCAATGTTACCCCGCACCCGACTGCCGCTACCCAACGTGCCAGGCTTGTTTTGCCACGCTTGCTCTTGAATACGCGAGAAGAGAAGATCGAATGTGCTTGGATGTTATTTTAAATCGACTTGACTTGTTTCCTTGTCCTAAGAGTTGCTGAAAACTCACGGGGGAGGGTGGGAGCAGCCCAAAATGACTGCTGGACTTGCAGTCTTTGCCAATGTGTAT
Source organism: Lepisma saccharinum (assembly GCF_977018435.1). Classification (NCBI taxonomy): domain Eukaryota; kingdom Metazoa; phylum Arthropoda; class Insecta; order Zygentoma; family Lepismatidae; genus Lepisma; species Lepisma saccharinum. Next base: position 37,053,819 of record NC_139247.1, on the reverse strand, counting down.
GGCAGGTCAAGCTCTTTCATCGATAAATACACCACCTTGAGAGATAAGATCGCAGGAATGTTTGAAAATACAGATGCGTGGCGCCTGGAAGTCTGGCCCATCTGTCCACCTCGCAGGTTCCCGTGAGTGAGCAACTCTCGGCCTTGTAGCCGAAAACTTCTGGTAACCGCTTTCATTCAAAACGTGTTCTTTGTTCCCTGCAACACTTCATAAAAAAGCGAAACTGTTAGAGATAATCAAAACCACATAGGTGAACTAAAGATCGTCAACCCGCTTAATGCGTTGTCATCCAGGTTTCCACAAAAGTTTACTTCGATCTTACATGCATCATAACTCCCGTTTCCCACTTCGTACGATTTCCTAATTGTGTCAATGTTGTAATATCTGCCAAAAAAGTGTTCCGTTGCCTGACTGACTTCTCCCCCTTTTCCTGACATCAAACGTGGGGGGGGGGGGTGCAGATTGTTTCAGCCATGATTTTCTTGCTGATGCGGGCTGAATACAGGCGAGGGTGGAAAAGGACCCACCCCTCTTCCTTTCCTTTGACGTCTAAAATGGGGCAACCAGTTCTGGATATATTCTTGAAAACGAACAAAAACCATAGAACAAGTAAAAAAAAAAGTGACCCTCTACCCTTTCCCCAGCTCATTCTCTGCCACTGATGTGTACGGCAATGTTGATAATTGCAGAATTCAGTTTTTTAATTTTTTTTTTTTTTTTTTTTTTAATGCTGTTGTCTGCATAGGAAATATTGCCCGTATTATTGTCTGTTGCGTGGTAAAACCTAAAGCAAGGGTCATTTCTTTCTTCTTTACACTGCTGTTAAATGTTCCGTCTTCGACAGTTGTGTTATCTTTAAAATGCTGCGACTTTTCTCTTCCACCACCTGTTGCTCGAACTTCCAGCGGTCTCCTTGTTTTTACGATGCATCTGGCGCCAGTGTTTTGTCTAGCGTCTGCAAAACTCTTGCTTGCCGATAACAGCGATGACTCATCCAGCGCGAAGGAAAAAGTTATTGTTTTGAATCTCGCAAAGCTGTTTTGATTTGACGATAACGAAATTCGATCTCCAGAAAGGAAAACAAGAGTTAAAATAACTTCATGTTCTGCGCCTTCTGATAAGCAAATCTGTAAATTTAATTTGCATCCGCTTTTCTTCAGAACCATTCACGTGGAGGAAAAAAAAAAGTGTGTTCAATGTAGGAATGGTCGCTGAGACTGATTAAAAAGACATTATTCAAGGGGTAAAAGGTTTGGAGGGGTGGGTGTCTGACATCCAGAATACTCCTAAATCCAACATTAAATCGATTAACGTGAGAGTGAATAACGATCTACCATTTTGATATGTGAAAATGCGCAGTTTCATAAAGTTTGTTTTCAGTTTATTTTATGCTGATGGGCTAATCGGGACTAAATATACAGTTTGAAGTGAAATTCAATTCCAAACCCGAATGATTATCGACTGCCACCTTGTTTAATGACGTGTCCTAGAATATGCATTGGGTGAAAACAGATCGCAAGTTGCGCATTTCCTTTTTCACGCTGGATTACAATGCAAGTCAAGGAAGGAGTTTGGACTGTTCCCTTGAATGAGGAAGGAGGGTGAATGAAGTTGGTTGAAGCAAAGAAAAGTGACTTTTTTAACGATGTATTTTACACAGCTGAACCAGAACGAAAATTAAAGCCCTGCCTTTATTTTTTTTTTGTTTGGTACCTAGAGAGGTTGTGTTGTTTCTCCCGAGAGATCTAATCTTACCAGTTAATCTTGTAACAGACAATGCTCCAGTAAACCCGTATAAAATCCAACATTCATTCTGCCCGATTATCTCCCGACTTTTGCTGGCACCAGTCTGACTGGTGTCAAGATTCTTTGAGTTTCGCTTGCAATAAGCGAGAGATTGTTTTCCTTTCCATAGGTCTCAGTACAAATGGGTTTCTCATGAACTAGAATTGTAAGAATTTCCTGGAAAAGCAACGACTGTGCACAATTGAAACAAAGTAACATTATTTTGAATTCTCTTTTGTGAAAACTTTTTCATGTTCTATTTTCCTTCTCACAACACGCATCCTGTGCATAACAGGTTGTATAACTACCAGGATAAATGGTGTTACCATCTCCTAGGCATCTTTGTGTCCGTTTGAGCTCCCTATAACCTGAAAATTGGTGCAAATTCCAATAACGACCCCTTCGAAATAACGACCCTTTTCCCGGGAACTGTGAAAGGTCGTTGCATCGAGAGTTGACTGTATATGTATGGTGCAAAAACCTTACAAGCAATTTAAGTGTTTTTCTTAAATAATTGAGTTAAATAAAAAAATCATCGAAAATGATTTAATAAAAATCATTATTTTTATCCACCCTGGGGCAAAACAAAGGCTGCATGATGCTGAGTGTGAGTACACGGCACATTACACATGAAAAGAATGCAGCAAACCTGACGCATGATAAGGAAACCTACCACACCCATCACATGGCTAGCAAGATCAAGTACAACAACAATAATATTTGTGCATTCAATAATTAACCGGAAAAGTAGTATAAAAAATCTAAAATACGACTGTGATTGTTATATGTTTGTTATTTTGTGAAGGCATCTGTAAGCTATGCATAGCTGGGGCTGGCACGACTGCCTCGTGCACAGGATGCTGGGATACAGTTACACAAGATGCGTGCACCCTTACAGGAGTGTTCCAGGAGCAGCAAAGTGTTGTGAGATTTTTATTGAGTGAAGGCGTGAAACCGGTAGAAATTCATCATCGCATGACAGTTCAGTACAGTGACAACTGTATGAGTCGATCACAAGTGTACGAGTGGGCTCAGAAGACAACAATGGAATGGCGACATTCTTTGTCTCCCAGACCGAAGAAGGTGCATGCTCAACCGAGTGCCGGAAAGGTCATGTTAACTTTGTTTTGGGACTACAAGGAGCCAATTCTTGAACAATACATGACCAGAGATCATAATATAAACAGTACAACCTACTCCAAACTTTTGAGCAAAAAAATGAAACCAGCCATTCTGCAGAGACGCGTGGTCTGGTGTCCACTGGTGTGCTTTTGCTCCATGACAATGCGAGATCACACACTGCCAGTGTCACATTGTTTACCTTCGAGGACTTAACAGTTTAAGTGCTTACCCCGATCTCGCACATTCCGATTTCCACACCTTTGGCCCACTGAAAGATGCACTAAGTGGATCGATGTTCCAGAATGACTACGAAGTCCAGTTAGCGGTGCATGAGTGGTTACACACTCGTTCAAAAGATTTTTTTCCCCTGTGGAATCAGTGCCCGTATCAAGTGCTGGTGTCGGTGCATTGAACTAGGGGAGCGGGGGACTATGTTGAAACATGTACTGTAGTTCTTTTGGTTTCCATTTACAACATATTTCCGGTTATATATTGAATAAGACTTGTAATAATAAAAAACACCACGCCCAGCATTTAGTTCATACTCTAATGGACTTCAGAATTAAAGAAATACATGCCATAATGGACTTTCTACATTAAATTAACACTGACAGCTAACAGGTGTAGACTATTTGGATCTCATTACTGCAACATCTAAGTTCCAAATGGATCGAAATGTTGCAATAGATGAATTGGTTATAAAAATTCTCCAAGACAACTCAACCTTGCAGAAATATTTCACATGTCAAGATCCAAACATGCATGCAGAACATAGTGTAGTCGAGATGAGTTCTATTTCAACACAACCATTCGATTTCGTTTTAACATATAGACAAAATAATTAGGGTTGAATTGATACTATTTTTACCCAATATGAACACACTTACTGATGCTGATATTTTGAAATTGAAACAGTTTACAGTGGTTCAGATATTTCTAAATGTTAACATAAATTTCTATTGGAACTGTATCATATCAAGCTACAAGAGTTTTGCTAAAAAATATTACAAATTCAAATGAGATAATTATTTAACCATAAAATCCATTTCTCTCCACAGTGTTTTTGTTTCAAGAAAAAAATAATTAAAATGCATTTTGCATAATTTCCAAGACATCTAAACCTAGTCTCAAATATTAATTTTCTTCAATAAAATTGCACGTTTATATTGAATGAGCAGAATATCAGTTAGCAGTAGAAGTAAATTTTAAATCAATATTTTCGCAACAAAATTTTCATATTGGTCTATCACTAATTTATGAATTAATAATGTACATTTGTAATAATAAATCTTACCATGTTTCAACTCAATAGTAATATTTTGCTGTCTGTTCACAATGCCAAACTCTCTCATATCTATAGGATCATCATCTTCGCTATCAGTTTCTTCTTTGTCTTTGCTATTTGATGCATCCTTATTTGATGTTCCTTGATCTGTGTCAGTTACTGGATGTCCAACATTTGCATCTTTATTTGAAGGTAATGATTTGACGTTCACATCGACCTTTGGTTTTTCATCAGTACAAGATGTGTTGCTAATGTTGACATTTGATGGGTCTGGAGAACCTACAGGATCATCTTTATCGAGAACAAAAAATTCCTTTGGGTGCGGAAGCAGAATAGAAAAAGCATTGCTCATGGCTGTTATTGTGTTTGATATTTCTGGTTGTAGTTCTGCAATTAAACAAAGAAAGAAAACATATATGTAGGGATGTAAAGTTTTCATTTTATTTTTCCCTAAATTTTGATGTTATTTTTTACTGCAATTCGGTGTTATTTTTTTGTTCTTTCTATGTTTAAGATTTTCACATTGATTTTGTTCTGGAAAATTCAGACGACATATTTTAGTTATAATTGCTAAAAAAAAAATAAGGCTTACTTTTGTGAGAAATGGCCAAATTTCTTGTAACTAACTCTCTAGCCTTCTTGAACCCGAAGAATCATGGCTGAAGCAACTAAGGCCTTCCATCTGTCCCTACCCTGAGCAAGATCTATATACTCTATTCCATCCCTACCGATTTCCTTTAGGTCCATCTCAACATTATCCCTCCATCTTCGTCTTGGCCTTCCTACAGGTCTCTTACCATCAGGTTTCCCAACAAGAATCCTGCAAACTCCTCTTTCCTCTCCCATTCGTGCCACATGGCCTGCCCACCTAAGTCTTCTTGATTTCATCATTCTAATAATATCTGGACATGAATACAAATTATGTAGTTCTAAATTATGTAACCTTCTTCACTGACCTGTCTCCTCAACCCTTTTAGGTCCAAATATTTTCCTAAGGATCTTATTTTCAAATACCCTCAATTTATGTTCCTCTTTCAATGTAAGGGACCAAGTTTCGCACCCATATAATATTACAGGCAAAATTACTGTTTTGTATATTTTAACTTTTAGTTTCTTAGATATTAAACGAGAAGACAAAAGTTTATGAAGAGAAAAGTAACATGCATTTCCTGAATTAAGCCTGCTTTTTATTTCCTCTTTAATATCATTTTCATTTGTTAGTATTACTCCTAAGTACTTGAATTTGGAAACTGGTTCAAACAAGGGATGGCCAAAAGGATCCGGATACGGAAAATCTGGATCCAAAAGCAAATGTAAAAAAACAACCTGCATTACTGAATAGGAAGCGTGTTCTTTTCCACCAAGACAACGCTAAACCGCAAGCAGCAAAGATGGCCCTGGAGGTGATTTCTTCTCTCGGCTGGGAACTTCTGCCACATCCAGCATATTCACCCGACATCGCTCCATCAGACTACCATCTTTTTTTGTTTATGGACAACCATATGCGCAATCAACATTTCCAAACTCGCGAGGAGGTTGAAAACGCGGTGGTGCAGTTTTTTGCGGCCCTACACAAATACGTTTTCAAACATGGCATCTACAGGCTTGTACAAAGATGGGAGAAGGTTGTAGAAGTGGATGGTGGATATTTTGCAGAATAAATATAAGGTAAAGACATTTGTTTTGGACCTTTTCTTCTTTGTACTAAAACCGCATGAACTTTCTTGGTTACCTGGTAATTTGCTACTCATCGGCTAACACACTTGTGCACAAAAATAATCTTACTTGTTTAACATAAAATGTCAGAGGTAATTTTGTAAATTCCATTGAAACGAATATGTATTCATTCGAATGTGTTGGAAATGGAAACACACATAAATGTGTGACATTTCATTTCAGGATGAAACCTTTAACACATTTAACAAGACAGAAATGTTATACAAAAATTATACAATTGTTCTACAGTTACAGTTTTAAAAATTAAAGTAAAACATTATAATATATGCAGTGTTATATAATAACAAAGTGTAAGACTAACAAGGGAGGTTATCTAAGTGTCCCCCTCCGATTTCCATGAAACTTGGCAGGTGTATAGAGGGGGCCAAAGAAAGAAATACATGTTTTTTTGTTTCGGCTAAAAAACTGTTCTAGGGGGCAAGCCCCCTCAAATGTTAAGATGAGGACAAATTGAAGTGGGGATCTGACCCCTGTGTCCCCCTCCGATTTCCATGAAACTTGGCAGGTGTATAGAGGGGCCCAAAGGAAGAAATACATTTTTTTTTGTTTCAGCTAAAAAAACTGCTTTAAGGGGCAAAACCCCCTCAATGTCAAGATCAGGACAAATTGAAGTGAGGATCTGACCCCTGTGTCCCCCTCCGATTTCCATGAAACTTGGCAGGTGTATAAAGGGGCCCAAAGGAAGAAATACGGGTTTTTTTGTTTCGACTAAAAAACTGTTTTAGGGGGCAAAACCCCCCCCTCAAATGTCAAGATGAGGACAAATTGAAGTAAGGATCTGACCCCTGTGTCCCCCCTCCGATTTCCATGAAACTTGGCAGGTGTATAAAGGGGCCCAAAGGAAGAAATACGTGTTTTTTGTTGTGCTAAAAAACTGTTTTAGGGGGCAAACCCCCCTCAAATGTCAAAATGAGGACATCCAGATCCAAAAGTTCCAGATCTGGATCCGGGTCTGAAAGTTCAGGATCCGGATACGTATCTGATAGTTTCGTATCTCAATCCCATTATAATATTACCACACCTTAAAAGGTATTACCAATAAAGTTTTTTTTTTTTTAATTTTTGCTTAGTGTGTGAGGTTAATGCACAGGAATGGGTTACATGGTACTGGAGCATGTGTCATTGCAAAACGCAGCAATGTTCGACTGCCTGTACAGCGGTGGTGGACATTCTCAAGCACTTCTTTAATATGGACATGTCTATCATCATTCAAGGTCTAAATAACATACACATCCTGCACCATTGCCATGTGGTCTAAGGCTCCAGCGTGCAGATTTGAGTCTCCTGGGGGAAGCATAACAACTTTTCTCTTTAGATTTTGGCGTGTGTATGGGACAAGTGGTCAACCAGCAACGTGAGGAAATTGGGGAGGTAGGAATGAGTAGCGTAACCTGGTCATGGAAACAAACAACAATGACTGGGGATTCATTGTGCTGACCACACGTCAGCCCCATAACTCTGCTGAGGCATGAGAGACCGAGGCCGGCAGTCTGTGAGTAGGCCTTGGCTCTCAAGGGCTGTTGTACCACAGGTTATTATTATTATTATTTAAAATAATAACAATAATTTAAAAACAGCCTTCAAGATATTTGGATTTTCCAGGGTCTTGTAGACATAGAACCATCCTGTATAACAGTCATCATTTGCAGTTTGGTATATTATATAGTGTGTACACTTAACAAATTGTTTTGTAATAGTGAACAGTGTTCAAATTACTAACCATTCATTTCTTGAATAGATATCCTGAGTTTCTCCTGCATCATGTTTTCCCTTCTCCTCTGTTCTTCCTCTTCTCTTCTTCTTTCCAACTCTGTCTGTTGTAGCAAGTTATTGAAGTCCACCTGTAGAAGAAAAGAGTTCAGAAAGCTTATGTGTAGCTCAACTAAAAATGATCTTAAGAATACATACATACTGTAAGTGATAGTTCTCAATCATTTTCATTATTGGTAGGGGCATGCATATTTTGTTTTTGACGAAAACATGAAATGTGAAATAAAATATTCTAATGTTAATTTTTAATGTTTCTGAAATGTGTGAGGCACATTTTCCTACCCTGTTTTGTCACGAAATGATGCGAAATGAACTGCAAAATGCGAAATAAACTCTTAAACACGAAATTTCGAGTATATTTACCAACGCGACACTTTCTGAAGTGTGAATTATCCTATGAGTTACGCAATTCACGGAAAAATGATGAATTCTGCTGTAAATATTTGAGAAGCAAGAATGGACCCCTTTATACAGGAATAAACTTAATATTCTGGTAATGACATAAATGTGCTATTAGAAGGGTTATGTATATTTTGTAATAAGTGTAGTTCTTAAATCAAATTTTTGATTATGTTCACAATTTTAAAACCAAAATGTCATTTTATGTACCACTTTTGATCCAATTTTTCACTGCTATAACACCAAAATTAGTTGTAGATTGTAAAGCTGTTGCTATGCTGATCTATAGTGAATGATCATTCAATGAGTCACCTATTGCTACGTAGACCAAGAGAATATCCTCCCCATCTCCCTCCAATGAGTTTAGCATCCCAAAGCATTCACTTCAACCACCTTGTTTATTATGTAGTAAAAGATACCGAGATCAAAATTACAAAATGAAAGTGCTCAGGAAGTATTTTTTTTCCTCTCTAGTCCAACAAATACTGCTGATACGGATTTCATGTGACAGGAGGTGCATGCATGAATTCCGCCAGAATGGCACTGCTTTTCTTGGTGTCACAGAACATTACATTACAAAGTGAAAAATCGTGGGAAATGGCCTTCAAACTTTTTTGTGTGGTTTTGCTTATTCCTTCTTTATTTTTTCTAAAATAACTTCAAAATATATACTTTTTGCATGATTAATGTAACAATACAAGGCACATTCAGGATCCTCAAACTAGCAGTTAGCAGCACAATATTTCTTCCATTAAGGCATTTACACTCCATATCATATTATTTGGTCAGTAATACATTTTAATTATTGTTTTCTTATCTCTTCTTTCATCCAAAGCACTATAAAAATCAGAACGTTCCTTCATTTTGTGATGAGCTTATTTCAACCGCATTGTACATTAGTGTCACCATCTTGAATGGAATACTGTTGCCACATTCAGAAACTGCAGACAATGATATTTAACATGATAGGAGTTCCGTAAACATGGAAAATTAATGCTAGTGTCACAAAATTATGGAATGACCCTGTATGGTTCCATGTTGACTGTCCGATTATTCTGTGCATAATGCGCACCACAGTTTTGGAGGCAAAAATTTTGGAAAAAAGTGCACATTAAACATGAGTAAATACGGTATTGTGTGCTTCATTTGTATTTCTGGCATATGATATTAGTTTCTTGCACAATTTTTGGACTGAGCCACTACCACTCTGAACCAAACTCTTACAATTCTTGTAAATTGTAACAATTCAAAGTAGTTATGAATATTTATAAATTTTCCATTGAAACTACATCAGAGCAATATAGCAGATTTTTGCTTTAAAATATTCATTATTTTACATGAAATAATCATTAAATCACAAAGTCCATGTCTTACCACAATATTGCACCAATAAAAATAAAATAATATAATAATAAATAAATAAATTATGCACTGTGCTGGATATTTGAACTCTGATGCAGTGTAATGTGATATTTTTGCAGATTCTGCAATATACTTGAATTCGAGGAAAGTACTGGCCTGGTATCATTAATTAAATTTCCAACCAATACTTTCTGATACTGGTACCACTGATATGGTTCAGTTCTACCATGAAATGATAAGTAATAACTATAAACAAAGATGCAATCAGGTGTCCGGCTACTCACATGTTAATTTTCATGTTTCGTTTCTTGATTTAGTTGGGTGTGTGTGTGTGTATCTGCATGGTTGACACTGTAGTGATTCAGACACCATGATTACCTGAAAACGGAAGGTGATCCTTACCCTTTTATTATGAATCAAAAAGCTATATGCCACTTTCAGTCTGTTATCGCTGTTGCCATATGTTTTGTACCAATCATACACAGCTTTCAAAGTATTCATTCTCAATGTCTTTGCAACAGACACTGGACGGGGCATAGGATTTGCTGGATTTGTTTCCACTGTCAATTCCAGGAACTGGCGGAAGTCTGCCACAAGAAGATCTCGAAAGCGCTGTGACTCTCTGAAAGAAAAATTAAAACATGTATTCATACTTTCAATATTCTTGTAATATGCCGGGTGTCTATAAATGATGTATACAACTTTCTTTCCCTGTAGAATGAAAACTAAAGACCGATGTCTTCTCTGTGACAAGAAAACTAACTGACAACTGAGAAAGTTTGGCAACGTTGTGCTAGTTCGAGACTCCAGCAAGTGGTGGCTCTAGTGGGTCCAATTAAACAGAAATGGTGAATCCGCAGGAAAAGGCTGTGTGCGTCTTGTGGCTTGTGGAGTAACACAAATGCAGCAAAAGTTTAGAACATTGTATCAGTGAGTACCTCCAACATGAAGGAGCATGATCTCCAAGAACACATTAATGCAGCCTTTGGTCATATAACACCAGACATTCTGCAGCATACATGCATGAAAATGGACTATTGTCTGGATATCCTACAAGCAATGAACAGTGTGCATGTAGAGACATACTTGCACAAAACTTTCACTTGTGGTATATGTTTGAGGCATAAAAGTTATTTGTTCTACATTGTCGTTTCATTTTGCAAGCAACCTGAAAGTGAATACTTCATTTGCGGAAACCCTCTTATTCATAGCAGATACTTATGCATGTCAGGGGTGTCAAACTGGTCTGTCAACCCGCCGTGCAAATTTACATTATTCATTTCAAGTTACAAAAAATCAGAAAGTTTTTTATTTTTATTGTTAAGAACTGAAATAAAGTTCAGTTAGTTGGTATTCAAAATGCATTAAATCAAAATAAATGAATGTAAAATACAGGAACCAGTTTATATTTTCACATGCTATCATTTGCACCAAAGATTAAATGGTTTCACAGATTTCAAAATTACAAGAAATAGGAATCTATATGAAAGTCACCAACAATAACCCTATGACTAAAATTCTTCACTAACTTCTACAGCTTTTTCTTGAACGAAGTATGTAAAAATTAATAACAAAATGGAATAACTGTGCATTTCAACACACTAACAGTAGGTAATGTAAAAGTTAGAAGATAATAAAAATAGTTGTGCTTGATACTCACTCATCTGGCATATCAAGTTTGAAAGTCTTCCAAAGTATATAACAACAATAATAATAATATGAATAAAATCCTGTTATTATTCTATAATAATAATCATAAGTGTTCGGACGAATTGTCATTCATATTAATCTTGATGCCATGCAGTCTGAGCATGCGAAGTGTGTGTCCGAGTTGAGTCATGAGACGGCGTGCAGGAGTTGTACACCTTGTCTCATTTACCTGTGTATTTATGTGGAATATTTCAGTATATTTAGTGTAATTTACATTCTTCGTAGTATTAAAGTATACGTAAGTCTCCATATATGTTTCATTTGTACCCGAGTGAAACTGAAATACACGAAACCATCCACCCAGGAACTTGGAGCAGCAAGGAGAGTTCGTGCGCAGTACTCCGACAAGCTGCAACCCTACTCATGGTCCTCCTGTAGCCGGATAAATACGTTATCCTACTTTGGTGAGACTGTTGTTCAGTGTCCACAAGCAACATTACGTGCCAGAATAGTCGTGTGAGTAAATGTCTAAAGTGTTATTGCATTTATTCAGTGAACAGAGATTATATACTTGTTGTCGCCTGCCGGTTGATTCGATTCGGTACGGCCCGGCCATTCCATTGTGTTCCCGCTGAGAAAGTGCACCTTTTTATCGAAAGACACGTGTTTACTAGCAATTCAGTGCACCGTATTCCTTGCTGGGTGTGATTGTGATCTTCGTGTATATACTTTACATGTTTTGAGACTTAAATATGGAGCAAATACTTTCAAACAAACGTCTTCTCAAACGCGACGTAACAAGTTTGGAAAAAAAGTGGCGGCAGATGATCTCACCGAAGGGAGTGTTTTAGTGTACATACACAAAGCTTTACAATTGACAGAAGACACTCAAAAACTGATCCGTGAAATCTCAGAAAAGTGTACCAACGAAGCATTGGCCAAGTTATACATCGCAAAAAAAGAGCAAACTACCGTGACAGTGACAGAGACAAAGACAGTGAGTGATATTCGTTTACCTATGTTAGATTTGCCTACATTTACAGGTAATCTACAGCAGTGGCTCTTTTTTATTTTAGAGACTTGTTCCGTGCAAAACAACCCGTCACTTTCTCCTGCGCAAAAACTGCAGTATTTGAAATCGAGCGTGTGTGGTGAACCCACGTTATTCTTACAGTCTATAACAATAACCAATTTGAATTACAAAGAAGCACGGGACATTCTAACTAACAGATATGAACAGAAACACGCGCTAGTGAACGACGCAATTAAGCGGCTTGTGTCTCAACCCTCATTACAAACTTAGTCTGCTGTCAGCTTATGCAGCTTGTTGACACGACGACAGAATGTGTTCGAGTTTTACGTGTATTGGACATTACAGTGCAGCATTGGGACGCTATCCTAGTGTTTCATACAGTGGAAAAATTGGACAGTACTTCGAGGCAACAATGGGAGCTGAGTGTCTCGTTGGAACAACTTCCTACTTTCGAACAGCTTAGCGGCTTTCTGGACAACAGAGTGAGAGTGCTTGCAGCATGTGCATCTTCCAAGGACCCGCAACCAGGATCCCAAAGAAAAAACCTCTCCCCCCCCCCCCAGTGAACCCAGTGTCAGAAGAAGTGCTAATTCATTTCACGTGTCGTCCTCTTGCCCTGTGTGTCAAGAATCGCATTTTTTGAGTAAATGTAAAGAATATGTGAGCTTGTCAGTCCCAGAGAGGGAAGTGTTAGTGAAATTGAATGGTTTGTGCTTTAATTGTTTATCCGCAGATTCGCACAAGGTGAGTCAGTGTAAATCAGGCTGGTTTAAAGCTTGTGGTAAACATCACCATACATCTATTCATCCTGAAACTTCGCAAAGAGGTAAGGTAAGAGAAAACGTGGCAACGCTGGAAGTGGTTTCGCACATAACATCTGATTTGCAGTGTGATGCAATGCGTGTCTTGTTACCGACTCCTATTGTGAGAGTAAAGGATAAACAAAACCAGCTTCAACTCCTTAGAGCCTTGCTCGATTGCGCTCGTGAAGAGTCCTTCTTGAGCGAGAACGCAGCCCAATTGTTAAGCCTGAAACGTAAAAAGGTGTTTGTATCGGTTAGTGGAATTTCGGGTGTAATTGCCGGTAATTCACACTCTACTGTCAACTTGAACATACTCTCTCAGAACGGGGACAGATCCTATCATTGTTTGCTCTTAGTTGTGAAGAAAATATCCAACACAGTGCCACAAGCATTTGTACCTAACACCGTGAGTTTCAAACATTTACGTAACCTTGAACTTGCTGATCCTTCATATCACAAACCTGACACTATTCAGTTGCTTATCGGGGCTGATCTGTTTTCATTGTTACTAATGAGTGGGCGAAGAGAGGGGAGAATGAACGAACCTGTGGCTATTCAAACCCGCTTGGGATGGTTTGTTTGTGGCAAAACTCCTCAACAATCTCTGTCTTCTTATCACATTGTTGTACAAGAAAATTATCTGAATGAAACTCTGAATAAGTTCTTTTAATCGGAGGAGATTCCTTACTTACGAGTGTCGAGTCAAGAAAGTGCAATTGTGCGAGGAACATTTCGTACAAACACATTAGCGTGAGGATGATGGTCGGTACATCGTATGCTTATCATTTAAGGTCAACCGCGACGAGTTAGGCTATTCAAAGGATAAGGTGATGAAATGTTTGCTTAGTCAAGAGTGTAGGCTTTGTGTTAATAGCCAGAGACTAGAACAATACCAGTCATTCATGCAGGAGTATATTGCCTTGAATCGTATGACACCAGTGGCGGACTGTGAACCACCCAACATCCCTGCTATAGCTCTTTTCAGTTCCTATGGCAGGCACTCTAGAAGCTGTCAGGGGAAGTGGGGAGCGGGGAAATGACCTATCCAGTGCAATGAGACAAGCAGGTTAGAGAGAGACTGCAGTATTGCCAGAGTAGTGGGAAAGGTGAGTTGAAATCGAAAGATCCATGTAATACAGACATCCCATTGTTTGCGTATGGCCTGAGTATGCGTATTATTCCCATCTTGTGGTCAGTAGAATACCGATAAGTGTATGATATCAAGTGTAAAAAAAGGTTCATTGACAAGAGACTGAAAAACAATTGGTTTACTCTGGCTGTAACTATATCGGCTCTCTCCATCAGAAACCGTCTACCGTCGTTGCTCTTTTTGTAATTGAATTGAATTGAATTGTTGCTTTAAGTCCACTTTATGCACAATGCAGTTAGGCAATACACGACGCGACAACAATTACTCCCACGCATGTTATTCCTACATTCCGCTCATAACAAACAGGAATCAACACTGGGGCAAAACACCATCAGCAGCACGACGAATTGGCAACATAGCAATGTGCAGAACGAGGTTAACGCTGCAGCTTCCTCCCGCGAATGCGTAACTCTCGGCTCCACCACTAGGTGGTCTGTTCTCTGATTGGTCAGCAGCATGCTCCCCGCTCCCCACTTCCCCTGCCAGCTTCTAGAGCGCCCGCTGTAAGAATAAAAAGAACTATAAATTTTATTTCATTCCGCATCATTCTGTAACAAAAGAGACAAGCACAAGTATGAAACTGAGAGTAGTTTTTAATGCATCTAGCAAAATGAGCACACATGTGTCCTTGAATGACGTGTTAATGAATGGAGGTAAACAGTAGCCAGAATTACTATCCATTTTGTGGCCATCTTATTGCATTGATGAGTAACATGCGGATGATGTATCACCAGATAAAAGTGGAACCCCAGGACAGAGACTACCAATTAATTTTGTGGAGAGAGTCCTCCAATCAACTTGTGATTGTTTATTGTTTAAATATGCTCACGTATGGCATGGCACCAGCTACCTTTCTTGCTACGAGTGTGTTATGTCAGTTAACAGACAATGAAGGTGGAAATTACCCGATTGCAACAGAAGTCTTAAAACAACAGTTTTACATGTACGATGTATGCAGTGGATCTGACAGTCTTCCAGAAGCAATAGAACTGCAGCAACAATTGACACAATTGATGAAAAAAGGTGGATTTGAATTGCATAAGTGGACTTCGAATCATGCTGATGTGTTGAACAGTATTCCTGAGCATTTGTGAGAGAAACCTACAATATCTTTGATCCACAACAGCGAATTCATAAGAACAATTGGCCTTGTGTGGCACCAGGATACTGATCATTTGAGTTTCACCATTATCCCACCTAGTCAACACCCTGTATTAACCAAAAGGTTATTGTTGTCTGAGGTAGCTCACATATTCGATCCACTCGGATTACTAGCCCCAGTCAATATGTTAGCTAAAATATTAATTCAATCACTGTAGAAGGAACAGTTAAATTGGGATGAACCTATTCCTAGTGACATAAGAGACATATGGGAAAGACATTGTGCTGAATTACATGTGTTACAAAACATACAGTTGGCACAATGCTTAAAATGTAGAGAACCAACTTTGTGTCAATTGATTGCTTTCTGTGATGCCAGTGAGAAAGGTACATGTGCTATTGTGTATCTACGAACAGTATATGATGACAACACTGTTACAGTCAGATTATTAGTTTCGAAAACAAAGCTGTAACATTGCCACGTTTAGAGTTTTGCGCTGCTGTGTTGTTAGCCAAATTGATTAGTGTTGTGCAGTCATCATTGTCAATGCATATAGACGATAATTTCCTTTGGTCTGATTCACAGATCACCTTATGTTGGTTAGGAGGAACGTTTATGAAGCCTCTTATATTTGCAAAGACAGGAAGAATAAACTAAATAGAGAAGATGGAAATGTAGATGAAATATGGATAGGGATGTTCAAGAAATGGGAAAAACGAGAATACAAGAAAATAGGTTCCAAGTCACCCCAGGCATAATCCATGAGGCCCAAATAGCATGCGACTTCGAACTTGACTTTACTAATAGAGAGGGGAAATTGGAGGGGAACGGTAGTGAGGAGAGTAACGGCACACGCACAACCTCCTGCATACAGCGAGGAATAAACCAACAGTCAGCACGGGGAAGTGAACAAGCGGGCATCTTTTTAACGTTTTAATTGTATATAGGTTTTTACATCGAGAAGTTTTTACAGTTATGGTTTAAACAAATGAGGGAACATGGGGGTAGTCAAGGTTTTAGTAAAATTTTTCAATTCCAAATTCTGCCTTCACCTAAACTGTACCATTTCCTTTTTTTCTGACGTTTGAGATTATTTGACGTGGCTATGACATATTTACAAAAGTTTTGTATTTTTGATTAATTTATTGAAAATACGAATTAACCTTATGTTGGATTAAACCCGATCCATCAAGATGGAGTACATTTGTTTCAAACAGAGTTTTACTCATTCATGAGCTGACGAATCCTCAACCGTGGTTTCATGTGCAATTGAAACGTAACCCAGCAGACATTGATTCTCGTGGTGCTTTCCCTACACAGTTGCGTGAAGCTCATTTATGGTGGAATGATCCATCATTTCTTTACTCGCCTGAGTTGCCTATGCATGAATCATCTGCAGTGGAAAGTGAAGAAGTGAAAAAGGAGGGAAGAAAAGCAAGTATTCATGTGCTGATAGCTACAACCTCTGACTATAAGGAGCTACTCCAGAGATTCTCGTCTTTCTTGAGATTAATACGTGTTACTGCTTGGATATTTAGATTCCTAAATAACTCTAGAGCACCTTCCATGCAGCGAAACGAGCAGACGTTGACAACCGAAGTGTTACCAGCTGCAACTGAGTTCTGGGTCAAGGTCACCCAACGTGAAGCATATGAGAGCGAGATTAACTGTTTACAAACAGAACAAAAGCTTCCCTCACAAAGTGAACTTCTTTCGTTGAGTCCATTCATTGACAAAAATTCTGTGTTACGAGTAGGTGGGCATTTACATAATGCTAATGTGTCTTCAGATAAGAAACATCCTATAGTGTTGCCCAAAAATCATCCGTTTAATGAACTGTTATTGAGACATGAACATGTGAAGAATCTTCATGTCAATCCACAACTGTTACAAGCTATTGTGACAGAAACATATTGGATAGTTGGACTTTGAGATATGGTTCATAGCATAGTGAACAAATGTGTTATTTGTAAACGTGTCAAGGGTAAACAATTGATGGGAAGTTTACCACCTCTTAGAAGAAACGAAATGAGACCTTTTGTTAACACAGGCACTGGCTTTGCATGTCCTGTTTCAATTAAGTCTGGATTTTTGAAATCACATAAAAGAATCAAGGGTTACGTTGTTCTGTTTATATGTCTTTCTACTAAGTGTGTTCACATTGAAATTGTATCTTCAGCAACTACTAATACTTTTATGCATGTTTGTAACGTTTCATATTTCATAGAGGAAAACCTGCTAACCTGTATTCTGATTGTGGTACTCAGTATGTAGGCGCTGACAAACTATGCATAACTTTCTGACCAATGACAGAATCAAGTGGCATTTTAATCCCCTTTCCTCACCTTGGTTTGGCAGAATTTGGGAAAGTAACATAAAATGCATTAGATATCATTTAAAACGTGTTGTCGGCAATGCTGTGTTAACATGTGAAGTTCTTTACACAGTATTGGTGAAATAGAAGGTTGTTTGAACTCTCGTCCAATCACAGGCATGTTAAGTGACCTGACAGCACTTACGCCAGGGCATGTCCTGATTGGCGACAACCTACTAAACATTCCAGAAGAGGACTTCACCAAGAGCAATATTAACCGCCTGACTGATTGGCAAAGGTGTCAACAAATCATGCAGCATTTTTGGAGAAGATGGCACTTGGAGTACATATCTGGACTTCAAAGTAGACCGAAGTGGCATTTCAGGTTTAGTCAAAATATATTTTTGAGTCAGTCAAACTATCTAAAATTATACTGAACCCCAGTACCAAACATTTTACAGACTTTTTGAAAAAAATATTCCTCTCATGACTTCGTTATGCTGCTGGTAATAAAAGTACTCTCATTATGACCTGGAATGGCAAACAAATATTCAGCAATTACCATAAATTGAAATGGTTCCAAAAGCTTCATCTAGGGTAGTTTTTAGTTCAATAGTTTTGTTCTCTATATGCCCTGCTTTAAGAATTGAAAAAACCTTGTTCCATCAGTATAAACCCCAAAGCAAGCTATTCTACTCAGGCACTGAACAGTAACATCAACAGAATGTAGCCCCAAAACTTTCTTCATTAATTGCTTCAAATTTTGTTCTAGCAGAAACTTATATTTTCTTTTTGGATAATGACTCTATCAAAAAAAATGTCATTATTGAGTTTGGAGTGGAGTACATAGACTTGTAACTTGCATGATTTCTCTTTGTGTAACTAAAACATGTATTTTCCTAATCAATATTATGAGACGCTCAAAATGTAGGACATTTATGATATTTTTTAAATTTCTCTCAGATGCCGAAAATAAGGCAAAAGGGTAGGACATGTCCGGGAAAAAACGGACGTCTGGTAACCCTAGGAATAGGCCCCCCCCCAAAAAAATTCTGGCGACTACCATACAGATACGTACTTGTTTATGCCTTCCTCTACACTTTCTTAGCATAACAGCAATAATTAACTGAAACCCATTCACAGTCTGCTAGGAACAACTTCTGCTACCTGGTGACAGTACCCATAAGAAATGAAACACAAATTACCATCACAGGGAACTAGTGATTATAAAATATTAAAAATTGACAGCCTGCCCTGTACTTGATTGAGGGTGACCACTCTAGGACCATGAAAAAATTTAAGAATAAATTCCCAGTTTTCAAGGCGGACTTTACAAAACTTCAAGGGTACAAGCAAATGTTTACTCTATTTCAACCTTACATATTACTGCCTCTCACTACCCACACAAATATATTAACAATATAAAGAGTGTGTATGCACGTGTAATATTTAATTTAACCCTCCGTAACTCGCATGGAGCACTGAGTACTGCTTGCACATTTCTTCTGGCATTCTTTCAGTTGGTTACACGCCTCTGAAGTGACTGATCCCTCTTTGGCAGCACTCAGTACCGCACGCGGGAAAGTTTCCTACCTTAAATCATAGAACACCAGCCATGAATTTGGTGGAAATAAGAACAAAATTACAGTACATTGTTCGGAATGCAAATTATTTGTATGCAGAAACCATTGCAGTACCCATACGAAATGCCAAAGTTGTCAAAATAACGATATTGAAAAACGACAACATTACTTTCCTTTTATTTGAGTCAGTATGTCTTTTTTTACATATATCTCGCAAAAGTAGGAGAAACATATTGAGATTTGAACATTTAAAAAATATTTTGTAAGTGTCTTTGTGTTGTGTTTCATACATTTTATTGCTTTTTCTGCGAGTCAGTAAGATCTTGACTGAGAAATTTGGAACAAATAGCTCCTTTCTAAGCCCATGTAAGTTGTACGGTTTGAATTCATTTTGAAAAATACATTGGAAAATTTTTGAGAAATGGGTTGAAAATTTTATAAATATACCTTATAAATTTTGTGAATGATTAGTTCATTTTTTAGTTCCTTCATTATAAGGCAAAGTTGTAATTATTTTTAGAATAATATTTCGGTGCATTTGCTTTAAGAGTATAAGCTTGTAATCCTATGAGACATTTTCTCTCATTTTTTAGTTGTATTCCTTTAATAGCTAATAAAAATGTCAAAAATAGATGTGTTTGCATTCATATATATTTCGCCTGATTTCCAGTAAGTGCATTAATAATTCATGTAAATAACGTTGGTTTTGATAGGGCGGCACTGAGCGCCGGGTGGCTCTGAGTGCCATGTATGGGAGATTTGCGCTACTATGAGGGCACGGGACATATGCGTGCAGATGACGAAGGGTTAAAGTGCGGAATTTAAATTTCCCATTTTACATACTCAGACTCGAAATACATCAAAACACAAGTCACAAATGTTACGGAATATATTAATCTTCGAAAAATTGTTAATTGTATAAGGATTTCAAACTCAACTTTACCTAATCAACCTCCAAGATATCTTGCAATAACCTTCCGTCTGTCAGATAGATTGTTCTGCAAAGGACACTAGCAAAGCAAACAGATTGAGAGAATTTTGATTTATTTTCCACGCAGCTTTCTTTTCTTTTCCTTCCTCAATAAAAATAAAAGATAAACTGGGAAAAACTTGCCTCGGGGCATTAATAAATATGGATATATCCAATTGGATTTGGATTAATAAAAGTTGCAATTTTTCACGTCTATGGAGAAAAATTCCCAGTGAGTAGCAACCTGTGATTTATCTATAGACCTACGTAAGCTAATGTACACCAAAGGGCTCCAATTAAAAAAAAAATCCTGGGAAAAGTAGAATGTCCAATGTCTATTGTTAGGACTATCAATACAAGACAATATTACATTTTGTAACCAGATAGGTTATACTTAGTAATATCGTAGTTGTAAAGAGAGAAAAGAACTTGTATTAGGATCTGGCAACACTCAAGAGTGCCAATTGAGGACGGATCAGAAACGGTTGCGTGAAATTTTTAGTGTCGCAGACTTTCATGATAAATAGTTATTTCTAATGTGGAATCTTCGGTGTAAGTTGGCTGTTGTCTTTATGTGTTTAGTACATTAATACATCATTGTTCTATAAAACTAACTGTTGTTTCTTGTGACTTGACTAGCATTTTGCCTGTTCACGTGTGAGTTGTACTTTTCGCTATTTACCTCCTACTTCGCTGTTCTGAGGTAAAAAAATATCCGGTAAGGTTTGATTGAATATCACATGTGTTTGTGGCTTATATCCGGTTACAATTTATTGCAGAATAAATAATATAAGAATATTGTATGTTCAATATCTGAAATGACTTTTCAAAAATATGTATCTTTTATCAAAATTAAATAATGTACTAGCTTAATGAAATGTTAGTACTTACTTAAATAGATCTTCACATATTTGGAATGCACTAAATCGTATTTCAGCATGCTGCTTCTTCAGCTGATGCATTACAAGGTGATGCGTGTATTCAACATAACCATCAGACTTCCTGGTTGAAAGAAGGAATGAGCCTTATATTAGGATACATTTGCTAAACAAACAAATAAAAACTGATAAAATTTTACAGCCTCAATAGCTAAATTATGGTCATTATGATTATTTTACATTCAAAAATGTTGCCTTTAATGTTCACAAAGCACAAGTTGAACTGACATAATATTTTTCACTATATCCTGCATGGAAATACAGTAAAACCTCATTAATCCAGACCATGATAAACCGGACTTATCAACTGTCTCAACAGAATATGGACATGTACTTCAAACCAACATCCACAGCAAGTTTCGAGTGATGCAGAGCCAGGTCAGTTGGGCACACCATCATAATATGGGTATCGTGTGTGTACGTACTGCATTGTACGTATAGTATTGCTTTACATTTTACTGTACTGTATAGCATATTTAGGCTTATGCCCTTTAAATACACATAATAAACGTGTTTTGTTGCTATAAACGGAGTTTTAAGGCACTTTCTACTGTTCTTTAAGGTTATTTCAGTTAATCTGGACTTTCGTTAAACTGTTTCTAATTATAATTTAATTTAATATAATTCATAATCAAGTAAAAATATGCATCTCTCTTTTTAATTTAAATTAGGTCAACTTATCACCCCCCCAATTAGTCTGGATTAATGAGGTTTTACTGTAATATTATACTTGCGAAGGGAGATAAAAGCTCTTGGATTCAAAATTCCAAACTTTTGGTCATTACTGCCACAGGCTAGTATGGGGGCAAAAAGTTTATGATCACTAGGACCTGGATTTTTACGTAGCCAAAACATGTAAAATATTTAGTGAAATCATTTTAAATATGTAGAAAATAAGTAAGTACATTAAAATGTGTAATAATATATTTTGTAGTAGGGATGGGACCGATTAATCGGTACTCTGTAGGTATTGACTGATACAGGTATATCAGTGTATGGGTTTACCAGTAAAATTACCGATCTGATATCTATACATATCTTACAAATTAGTGCAAAATTCTGCTATTTTGTTATAATTTTATGCATAATCTCCATGACATACTTTTTAAAAAGTAAATGTCTAAATATGCACCTTCATTTACACGGCAGTCACCTCGAAGCACACATTTAATAAGGAGGTCAATTATCCATGCAGGTTCTTTAAGGAATTTTATATCGGATCGGTAGAATACGAGGGTCACTATTTATACTTTGAGCCTAACAATGAAAAAACAGGAATTTGGCATTGAAAACTGCTTTATTGTTTTTCGAAGTATTCTCCTTTATGGTCAATACACTTTTGCATTCGTTCGAACCATTTGTCAAAGCAGTTTTTCCAATCTTCTTGAGACACCTCCATAATATGATTTTTGAACGCATCAATGGCATCTTCCGCCGACGAAAATCGTTGTCCACGCAATTTATTCTTGACATTCGGGAACAAGAAGAAGTCATTGGGTGCCAAATCAGGTCTGTACGGCGGATGACCCAACAATTCGATTTTTTGACTGTTCATAAAGTCGGTTCTTAGACGAGATGTGTGACAGCTGGCACAGCACCACAATTGTATTTATTGAGCATTTGTTTGCACCAATTGACGCGAGCATCTTTCTGAGTTCTTGTCAAATTGTGTGGGATCCAACGAGAACATACCTTTCTCACAGCTAAATGATCATGTAATATTTTATATATGCTGGTGGAACTAATGCCTATGGTTGCCTCAATCTCACAGTATGTCACATGACGATCTTGCAGTATTAGGTTTTGCACAGCATCAATGTTTTCTTGAACAACAACTGATTTTGGACGACCTTCGCGAATCTCGTCGGTGAGCGAATGGCGGCCACGATTAAATTCGTTATACCAGCGTTTCACAGTGGCAAAGGATGGGGCTTCATCGCCAAATGTGGAAGTAAGTTGATCGATGCACTCTTGTCTTGATAATCCACATCGAAAATCGTAAAAAATCATCACACGAAAATGTTCATGAGTTAATTCCATTTTATTGTTGTCGTGCAATCTCCAAGGCAACATAAACACCACAAATCACGCTATTGACAAAACATTTGAAGTACGTTATGGTCAATAATGCCAGATGATTCCGTGCAAACGTCAAATCGCACCTAACTTCAATTAGTGTTGCCAAGGCTCAAAATATAAATAGTGGCCCTCGTATCAGTATCAGTAAAATTTATATCAGTACTTTATCGGTACCATCTAAAATATCATATCGGGCCATCCCTATTTTGTAGTCTTCAGACACAGGAGATGTACTACGAAGAAATTTCAGTGGAAAATGCAGGTACGAATAGGACTCAAACTTGGGTCTCTGGCATACCACACCATTGGTCTACTGAGCCACCAAGCCAGTAGATTTGCCTGATTTTTTGCTCTTGTTGTTTTAGACAAAACATGTAAAATGTGTAAGGAAAATCACTGAAATGTGTAGAAAGTTTGTGGTCCAAAATTGTGTTGACACCCGAATAAAAGTTGAATGACATACTGTTCTGCATGTATCTGATTAAAATCGTGTGTAAGTGTAATGGCATGCAAACTTCTCTCCTTAGATGTCACTTTGATCTCGATGCATAACCGACGTGCTAAAGACATTTTAATGCTTTTTTCTGACACCTTGAAAAGGAGCAAATTGGTACAAGAATTTGATCATAACATTTTACTGGTTAAAGATACTTGAAAAAAACCTTCACCATTGAATTCTAGCCTGATTTGATATATCATATCACCCCCTTCCCATTTAAAATTATGAAGTTGAATTCAATATGGCAGGTTTAAAGATGAAGGCCATCATTTTCATATGCTCTCTAACATTTTCCCCCACCCCTATTACAAACCTACAATGTTAGTTTTGCGGAACAGTATGTCATTCAACTTTTATTCAGGTGTCAACACACGTTTGGACCACCCTGTATATTAAAGTGTGTAATAATATTTTCGTACTCTTTGGTAATCTCCTTCATTCCTGGCCTATTATTCAGGCTCGAGTGGATTTTCTCAGAAATTTCATAATGAACTGCTCGCAATCATCATATTTTGAATGTTTGTCTCACAAATATATTTGCAATATTCAATGGAAAACTCAAGAAATGGTGTAAATACCGCAGTTTATATAAAAATATATAAGCCAAATCGAAAATGTAATATATATATTTAAAAAGATTACTGAAAGTCATGTATATTGTTCCTAACACTGCAATTCACCTCATAAATGTTCTTATACTCTAATGATCACTAGCCTCGTCTAGTTAGGTGCACTTTTTGACTCTCTCTGCACTGAACCGTCTATTTGGTTACACGGTGCAACACCGACTCATCTACTTCATCGATTTGGTGTCAAGCAGTGTATTTGGTGCCTGCACCATTTGCACTACCTTCTGGAGTGGTGTAGCATGTGGTGTATGGTCTCGTGGTGCACCCTAACTAATCAAATGAATGTTTAAAGCAGTAGACAGGCATTTGTTGAATCTTCTGAACTTGAGCAGCGCTATTCGTCTAGTTGGTCGAACGTCTTTCCTTGCACCAGCCTGACTGATTGATTGATTTAATTTATTTTACTTTGCGTTTTGTGCTTCTTGGCTAATTTGCAAAGATGGGGATGAGTGATGAAATTGATGAATGGACATTCACAAACAACCAAGCCCGAGCAGGATTCGAACCCAGGACCCTTGGCATCGCAGAGCGATGTGCTAACCACTCAGCCACAGGGTCCGGCGCACCAGCCTGACACTGGGGTACACTTGCACTAGAGGAAATGTCAAAAAGTGCAGGTGTTACAAGAAAATCGTAAATGTAAATGATATGGAGGAAAGAACATGTTGGGAAAATGACATCTCTTAATCTGCAATCGGTCATGGGTGAGTGTCATGCTCATTTTCAATTTTAATTAAGTGCCATTTAAACAGTATTTAAATGGATCTGTCACATCACAACTATGATCTTTGGAATAAATTTGTTACGGTGTTAGGGCTATAGAAGAGTATTTGTATTTATGTGTTGATTTTATTTCGTTTAGTTACAAATTGTGGTTGCTAGGTTGTTTTGATCAAATGTATTTACAGCAGCAAGACCACAAATAAATAACAGCCGATATTCAGAACATTAGCCTTCCAGAGCATTTTAATTTAAAGGGTTTGAACCCTTAAGGAAATCTCCTGAAATTTTATTGTTTAAAGTTGGCAAACCTACATCTGAGAACTACAATTTCCATACCTTTACACCTTTGACAAAAGTTGAGGCTGGAAGGTGGTACTCACCTCAGCATATGTATGATGGGCAAACAGGGGACAAACACACAACTCCACAGAGGATTGTATTGAGTATGGGTTCATATTCCTGAGCCATGCTGGTCTGCACAAACGCAGTTACCAAGGTGTACAGTTTGTATTTACGCGTGTATACTGCGAACCCTGGTTTTTGATGGGAAAAAACGACAAACAATTATATATCTCGTAAAAAATGTGCAGTACAATTCAGGTTCAAGAATTGGCTTTCTTAGTTGTAGGTCATAAAGCTTTGCTGATCAAGAGCGAACAACATCATATCTATTAAATGAGTCACCAACTCTTGACACATCCGCCAACTCCCTCCACTGTGCTTAGCATCCCAAAACTTTCACTTCTGTAACTACCTTGTTTATTTTATAGCAGAAGAAAGCAAGATCAAAATCAGCACTCAGGAAGTTATTTTCTATTACAGTAAAACCTCATTAATCTGGACCCCGATAAGCTAGACTTCGCTTCATCCGGACAGGCAAAAAAAAAAGCAGAATGCAAGGTTTTAAATGTGGCTAGAAGTGAACAAGAGAACTTCCCAAAGAAAATACAGTCGACCACTAATGAAATTCTGTTTCCCGCAGACTTTGTACTGTACTGTATAGTGTATTTAGACCTACGCCCGTTAAATACACCATAATAAACGTGTTTTGTTGCTATAAACGGAGTTTTAATGCACTTTCTACTGTTCTTTTAGGTTATTTAAGTTAATCTGGACTTTCGTTAAACCGGTTAATTTATCCCCCTCATTAGTCCAAATTACTGTACTTCTCGCTTGACAAACACTGCCGATATTCATCCCATGTGACGGGAGGTGAATGCATGAATTCCACCAGAGCGGCACTGCTTTTCTTGATGTCTCAAAACACTCTTAGTGAAAAACCGTAAGAAATAAAAATTTATTACTATAGAAATCCAACCTGGTAGTTGCATTTGAACCTGTTGATATACGAGGTGTGGCTAGAAATAAACCGGACTGTTGCTAAAAAATATTTTATTGGTTATTTTGTACAATACGAACATTACCCCCTTCAAAGTACTCCTCTGCACTATTGATACACCGCTCCATACAAATCTTCCATTGCTGGAAATCATTTTCTGAAACCATGTCCATGACCTCTGTCGCTTTTGTTTTCAGATTCTACAGTCGTAAATCTGGTTCCTTTTAGTGCTGATTTGACCTCTGGAAATAAGAAAAGTCACACAGAGCAAAATCTGGCCAATAGGATGGATGCTCTAACATTGGGATTCCATACTTGGCCAAAAAAGCCTTGACTGACATTGCCGTGTGGAAGAATTGGATGTCCCGATGAAGAATCCATGACTTGCTTCTCCACAATTCAGGTCGTCATCTTCTTACTCGCTCATGGAGGCTTGTCAGCACCGTAATGAAATAATGTTGGTTGACAGTTTGACCTTCGGGTACCCAATTCGAATTAATTCACCGACATTTAAATGTTTGAATCCGTTTTTGATGTGCAAGGACGTCCAGGATGCGAGTCGTCCATGATCACTTCTCGTCCGTCTTTAAACCTTTGAAACCACTCAAACAATTGAGAGCATGATGAACACTTATCTCCGTACACTTCCTTCAACATAACATAGGTTTCTGTGGCGGATTTTCCGAGTTTCATAAGAAACTTCACATTGAAACGCTGTTCCACTTTCACACTTAACATTTTTCCGACGGAGCACAGATGTACGGTTCACTTCGACCACAAGCTACAGTGGAACTGAGCACCGTGCACCCTGGGCAATCACACAGTCGAAAGGCAGGATATCACGCTATACACTCATGCACCGCTTGACTTTGACACGCTTGCCGTTTGTCGACAGCAACATCAATCCATTTTTTTTTCTAGCCACACCTCGTGCATGTGTTGCATGCAGTGACATAGTGAAAACATGCATGGTTTCATGTCTGCTGTCCGAATTATTCCATGCATAATACACAACACACTTTTTGGGGAAAAAAGTTTGGAAAAAAGTGCGCATTAAAGCGAGTGCCATTAAATAATAATAATATCATCACCCCTTTACATCCTGTACAAAATTAAGAAACACGCTGCAAATTTTTACAGTGTGTAAACATGATCACTGTCATACACTAGTACTTCTTAATTGTATTTGTCATATTTTTATCTATTTTTGTGCCACTTTTGGCTAATTGTGATAACAGTGAGCGAGGATTATGTGATTGATGAAGAAACATTTACAAGAAACACTCATGCTCAGACAAGACCCAGAATCTTTGGTGACAAATTCATGAATTGATCACTCAATATTCCCAGCTACCAAGCCAGCAGTCCTTTTTCTATTCCCTTCATTATCAATTTTTGCAAAGTAAAATAATATTTTAATAAAGCTTTCCATCAGTTTAGAGCCACGGTGGCCTAGTCAGTAGGGCATCTGACTGTTACGCATTAGACCCAGGTTTGATACCCAGGGTGGGTGACCTAAGGTTGGAATTTTTCCAGCCTTGTCCCCACATAAAGCAGTTCTGGGGCTCACCCAGCCTTAAACCAATGCGTATCTGAGGGGGGTAAAAGTAGCTGGAGCATGAAGCAGATCACATCACCTTAAAAATGGCCAAGATCGAGAATCTGTGAGGATCTACTTCCACAGCATCTAAACGTGAACTTTATCTTTCCCCATCTGTTTAAAAAGGAATTACATTTTTGTACATATTGCTTAGCAATTTAGTTACTGAATAACTGATTTATAAGAATAATATTCAGGTACTAGCAAAGACTTACATAAAAATGTCTTTCAATTTCTTGAATATTCCTGGATTCAGTTGCTTCTCGCCACTATGTGTAAGTTTCTCCACATGATCAGCAAGCTCTTTGCGAAGTTCATTATCCAAAACTGAATCCATTGTGCCTCTAACCTATAATCAAAACAAAAATACAGTAATTCAATGTACATTGTTGTTCACTGCATTATATTAACTTACTAAAACTAACCAGAGTATGTAGTGATATTCATAAGTTGCACACGAGTATGAGGAATAAATTTAGAATACTGGAAATGATTGTGGAAGTAAGTTCATAGTTCAAAGAAAATAACTGATGTGTTTTATACATGCAAAATGTATTGGTTTGTGACGATTTATGTTGTGAAAAGTAGATCGTTCAAGTGTTCATGCTTGTTTCTGTCTGAAGAATTCATATGGGAAACTTCACACTGTCATGTGTATCATAGTAAATGAAACCTAACTATACATCTTACTTACAATGTATAGATAATAACATCATAAGAATGTAGGAACACAATTGTGATGCAAAAAAGCACCAAACCCAACCATCCTACTCTACCCACATAAGTACAAGAGTATATAAGTATATAAGAGTCAGATGGTGGCCTCCCCTATGACGCAGTGGTACCTGTGAACTATGGTGTATGCGAGTTATTTCTCAGAAAACAAACATTCTTGTCCATTTTCCACTACTGTTGATAATCATATTATTCTTAAATGTAAATAACAACAGTGTTGCAAACTACCACTAGAAATGACCGGCTGAAAAAATACACTTATACTAATTAAATTGTTTTTCTTTCATTATCCCATAATCGTCCCAACTTCAAATTCAGTTATGTTATAGTGTAACCTTGTGTTAACAATATATTTCAGTTCCAAGGAAATCGCAGATATGCATCTTCAAAAGTTCAAGGTCCAAAGGTCAAAGTGGATGACCTTGAAAAGATTTTATTCTAAATATAGTGATGTGATACAGCGTTGGAAAGCTTGTGTAGATTTGTTTGTCTAGAAAGGCAGTAAGTGAATTGATGGAAACAGTTATATTTTGTGGAGTGATTTGCAGTCACGAAATGACATTAATTTGGAAAGAAAAGTAAAAAAAAATTAATAAATAAATAGCATGCGTAACACAAGAAGAAATATCGTAAAGTGATTCCGGACTTCAGGTGTTGGATTGTGTACTAGAGTTTTATTTTTCTATGTTATTAGAATATAAATAGTATCCTGAGAGATATTTCATACCGAGGCGACAAACAACAAGTGTCGCTTGGAAGCGAGCAGTCCGTAATCAATGCAGCCTTTCGAACCGTAGGGACACAAGCTCCGACTGCACAGTTTCCTCAAGGAGATTTTACACCAAAGTGACACGCAACAAACGATACGAGGATTTCACACCAAACCGACATGGGTCCTTCGGTCCAAGGCAACTTTCATACCGAAGTGACACATGTTGCTTGGAAACGAGTCAATCAAGAGCAACATTTCACATTGTAGCGGCATGACGGGAAGCACAGGCCAGCGTTTGGTTGGTGAAATCCTCAAGCGATAAGTGTCGCGTGCCCCTTGTCGCTTTGGTGTGCAATCTCCCTAAAGCAAGACACTCATTGCATCGCACATGCGCGAACAACAAATTACGGCAACATGTTGCAAGCTATTGAGGAAATGGCCTAGTTTGAGTGACGCACAAGCGACAAAATGATACGTGTGGCTTATCGTGTCGCCTAGATCTGTTGTTGTAATGTGTGGTATGCCGTGTAGCCTATCTGTTGTTTGCCCAATTAGCAGTGAACACTTGCCAATAGACTGAAGGCACCATGTCGCTTGTCACTTAGTTGGGAACTCCCCCTGTAGCACGTCGCTTTGGTCTGAGCACTCTTCCTTTAAGGAGCTTTCCGACCGAAGCAACAAGTAGCACGTGAATACGCAATATGAATGTGTCGTTTGCTGTTTGGACTCTCATGTGCAATGAATGCTATTTTACAGTCTGGAAGTGTGTGCCATTAGTGTGACAGTGTGAACATCCCATGTTGCTTGTCCCATTGGTTTGAAAGTTTCCTTACACTCATGTCGATGGCACTAAGAAAGTTTTGTGGGGTTCCCCTTGTCGATTCATGGAATCATTATTATCATCATCGCCGCGATTAGTTTAAAGCGGAAGAAAAGAGAGTAAATATCAAAAATACAAATGCTTCAGTGTGTATATCTTTAAAAGAAATGATGATGATGATAATAATAATGAACCTAATTCATACACAAAAATTTAGTTGCCAAGAGCATTCCACGCGTATTTTTTCTCCCGTATTATTAACGAAAGTATGATGATAACAGGACGTGAAATATCATATTCATAGAAATGCTTCATGTAAAAGAATCAGACGTTGCAGCGAAAACTCCATTTACTTCCATTATAAGCAGACAAATACCAAGCACCGGGTCCAACACCAGTGCCTCTAGCGGATCATTTTCGATTGGAACCAGCCAGAGAGCGCAGAACCGTGCCGTTTTCCACACTTCGTTGTAATTAGGGTAAGAGCAATTATCCATGAAAGTCTAGAGCGCTGACTAAAAGTCGACAATTTTTTTGTATCTTCAACCCTTAAAACTCCATAACTATCCCACACAGGAACCTACAAATTCTCAGGAATTCATATCTTCATGAAGTGTTTGATGGATTTTACTCTTGGACTTACATTTTCACCAATACAAAATTAAATGCTACATTGGATATGTCCCCGAGACTGCACTGACAGGAAACAATTCTGTGGACATTGATTCTAGATCAACCTGACTTTCTCGAGATCATAATCATGTCCAATGAGGTACATTTTCACCTGAACGAATCTGTCAATAGACACAAATGCAGATACTGGGCAGCCAAAAAACCCACAATTGCTGCATGAATCACCACTCCACAGCCCGAAAGTCACAGTATGGCATGGCTTGAAAAATTCCGGTTGCCAGGTCGCCATGGTGACTAAAAATTTCAGCCTGGCAACTGTGATCTTTTGCTGTAATATTGCCATTTTTAAGTTTGCATGTACGAAATTTTGAAGATAGGTTCAAATTTTCCACTATCTCACATGATTTAGCAATGTTTTGAATATGGTGATGCTCAGCTTCTTATAGATTGATTGGTTGATTCTTGATTGATAAATCGCTTTTTCTGCTACTTTTGGTTAATTTGCGAAGATGGTGATGAATGATGGAATTGAAGAATGAACACTCACAAACATCCATGCCCAGGCCGGAATTCGAACCCGGGATCCGTGGCATCATAGTGCAATGTGCTAACCACTCTGCCACTTGGGCTGGCTCAGCTTCTTATAGTATGTGCAATTGCTTGTAGGTTGTTTCCTAGCGCCTGATTTTCAGAGCTGGCACCTAGCTCTGAAGAAGATTTTTCGAGCACTGCAGTATGGTGAGGCGTTAGTTGGTTTAGAATTCTTGTGTTGTACTTTTCTTAAGACAATAGTGTACTTACAGTAAATGTAATGTCTCACTGATATGTGACCATGCTGAGAGACTTTCTACAGCCAGAACTGAGTAGGTTTGGTCTTCCTAGGTACCGTGTATGGTTGCAGCAAGATGGTGCCACAGCACACAAGGCAGGGACATCGATGATGGTTCTTCGTACGATGTTTCCAGTAAGGATTATGTCACGCCAGGAAAATGTCACATGGCCTTCATGTTTGCCGGACTTATCTGTCAATAATTTCTCTTTGTGGGGGATGTTGAAGTAAAAGCTATACATGACCCAACCTGGCACGTTGGATGACTTAAAGGTGTCTGTTCACTCTGCAATACAGCAAATTTCACCGGAGATGCTGCACAAGGCAAGGCTATGACTGCTGTACGTTGATGTTTAGAGATTTGTTTGATGGAGAACAATGCCCACATGAATGACATGATTTTCAAGACATAGCCATCACATTAAATGCTTTTGTATGTACTTTCCAGTCAAGTAAGTGTTTTCACTGTTATTCTGAAGTGTAATAAAGATTTGGAAATGTAAATTGTCTCAATATTTGTGCTGCAGCCTGTAGAAGCATAGTGAAAAATGCAAACTTAACCAACACTTAAACCTGCTGCATCATATTAACATTTAAATTGTGAATAATCAAGTGTGGTGAAGACTGCATATAATATCATCATATGTAAATGTAATAAATTATGTGGATATGGGAGTCAGCCCTTTGCCAAAATATCAAAGAAATGATACATGCTAAAAATGTATGGAGTGTGGAAGCTGCAGTAATCATTCTAAGATATATTTTCCAGCAGGTAGTTATTGATTGAAATAAAATATTCTGGGTACTTCAACACTTAGGCTATTTCCATCCATCACATTATATGGGTTCCAGCCCCTTATTATCCCGTGGGAAAGTGGAGAGGGAACATCACATGCTTTTTGAGAAAGTGTGTGATGTCTCATTGGAAGCATAGATATTTCACAGCAGAAGCAGCACAAGCATAAGTATTTGTTAAAGCCTACTTTATGCACAGAGGCTAGATGATATTGGAAGGAAATATTTCACAATCGTAATTTATAAGTTGTCATACCATGCTGCAAAACAAAAACAGTAGAGAACAAAATAATTGTGAATATGTTTAAAACACATGATTTTTTGAAAGGTTGAGGTGCATATACTTTCTTAGTAGCAGCCCTGATTTTGCCATCTGTTCGACGTTCGATTTTTTTGTAGAAATACTGAGCCAAAAGGGCAAGGGGTTTGACCTCCATCAACTCCCCTTGGCATACCACTGGTTTAACCACAGTTATGTTATAGTGTAACCTTGTGTTAACAATATATTTCAGTTCCAAGGAAATCGCAGATACCTGCATCTTCAAAAGTTCAAGGTCCAAAGGTCAAAGTGGATGACCTTGAAAAGATTTTATTCTAAATATAGTGATGTGATACACCATTGCAAAGCTTATTTCATGTCCTTTCAAACTAGGCTACAACCAGCTCTCTACGTCAATTAGGGTAAGAGCAATTATCCATGAAAGTCTCGGACGCAGACTAAAAATTAACAATTTTTTGTACTTTCGACCCCCAAGACTTCATAACTATGCCACACAGGAACCTACAATTTCTCAGGATTTCGTATCTTCATCAAGACTACCAAAGAGTAGAGTTTCATAAAAATGTGAGATGGTCGGGTCAGAAATTACATTTTTTTTTTTTTGGTTGATTTGACGTGGAATGACCCTTTATGGACTCGCCTCTTCAAAATTGCCCATAAATGCTCAATGGGATTTAAGTCTGGATTTTGAGCTGGTGTTTGTAGTAGTTTGAGCACATTCAATATTAGCCAATTCATGTTAACTCGCGCCTTATGCTTACTGTTATTGTCTTCTTGAAATCTGTAGATAGGTGGCATGTCCATTTTTAGGACACTCTGCTTTACATTGTTCTTCATATATGTCCAAATAGACATATGCATCCATGATACCATCTATAAACTGGATGGTACCAACCCCTTTGGACGACATACAGCCCCAAATCATTAATGACCCACCACCGTGTTTAACTGTTGGAACTGTGTTAACGTGATCATTGTCTTTATTTGATTTTCTCCAGTCCCATCTGACCCGTATATATTAATCTTGGACTCGTCTGACCATATGACACTATCCCAAAATTCCTGGTTCTTGTGGATGTGCTCTTTCGTGAATGAAAGTCTATTCCTGCGATTCACCTTATTTACATACGGCCTCTTTTGTGGTATTCTGCCATGATATCTGTGCTTCAACAAGGCACGTCGGACAGTTTGATCGGACATCATCTTGCCAGGAACATTTTCTACGAATGGTCGTAACTGAGGAACACTTAGTCGGGGGTTTTCTCGCACTCTTCTTTCATCATGTTTATTCAACCGTCTCTCTTTTGGTTTTCTCGGCTCATTCTGCGTTAAAACTTCATCTCTAAATTTGTTTACTATGTATTGAACTGTGGAGTGTGATTTATTGACTGTTTGTCCAATTTTTCTTAACGAATAACCTCTAAGGGCCAAATTTATAATAACATCCTTCAGATCGGAACTAACTTCCTTCACCTTGCCCATTTCGAACACGCTGATACAGTATGTAACATTCTTATTCGTACACACGGATTTTCAAAGAAAATGCTTTAATATCTGAAAGGAAATACACTCTTTTGAAATTGTTTCTTTACAATTCAATAACTAATATCATTAGGAACATAAAATCTTACCCAAATTCTGTATAACCAATGGCAATAATAAATTAAATGAAACTGAAAGAGAAACATGTCATTTTTTGTACAACTTTTCTATTCGTACACTGAATAATATAAAATAAAAAAGTATATTCAGAGCAAATTGACTGACAGTTCAATTCTAATACTTTGATGCGTATCCTTTGGCTTTAATTACTGCTTGACACCTGTTCTTCATAGAATTAACCAGTTTCCGACATGTTTCAGAGCTTATTTTATTCCACTTGGCTTGCACAACAGTTTTTAACTCTTGTTTGGACTTGACACCTGCTTTATGGACTCGCCTCTTCAAAATTGCCCATAAATGCTCAATGGGATATAGGAAGTCTGTACTTTGAGCTGGTGTTTGTAGTAGTTTGGGCACACTCAATATTAGCCAATTCATGTTAACTAGCACCTTATGCTTACTGTCATTGTCTTGTTGGAATCTGTAGATAGGCGGCATGTCCATTTTTTGGACACTCTGCTTTACATTGTTCTTCAATATGTCCAAATAGACATATGCATCCATGTTACCATCAATAAACTGGATGGTACCAACATTTTTGGATGACATACAGCCCCAAATCATTAATGACCCACCACTGTGTTTAACTTTTGGAACTGTGGTAATGTGATCATTGTCTTTATTTGATATTCACCAGACCCTATTTATCCCATCTGACCCGTATATATTAATCTTGTACTCATCTGACCATATGACACTATCCCAAAATTCCTGTTCCTTGTGGATGTGCTGTTTCACGAATGAAAGGGTAAATTTCTTGTAAGGGACAGACGGATTTCATCAAATTTAAGGGAGAAATTACTTACCGAATGCAGTTTCTTTATACTTCTGGAAGTTCGGGAAAGTGTTTTCTCGCATTGTTCATTGAATTTTGCCGGTTAATCATCTATTTTTCGATATGAATGTGTGACCGATGCACGAAGGCTCTTGCATCCATTTACTTCCAGGTGGATGTAGCCTGTGTGTGATGACCAGAGCTAGGAATTTTAGGTGCTGCACCTTACATTTTTTTGTGTTAAAATGGGTAAAAAAGTGACCCATCCCCAAAATAAGCACGTATTGAACTCTTCTCATGGTGTTTCGGTTGCACCTTTTTCACAATCTCAGAACCTTTTCCACCTTTTTCACAATCTCAGAAACTTTTGCACCTTTTCACCCTTTTTGCATCTTTATCATTTTTTTTATACAATTCGCACACTATTTAACCCCACCCACATTCGAGGCACGGCTTCTTGGCAAGCGATTCTTGTTTACCGCACAACAATAAATTGCCTTTCTTCAGTTCTTGGACATGAATGTAGTAATCGCGTGGACTTTAAACAGTGCCAACAATGACGCGTTACAATTGCTAGAAGTTGTGCTCTTTTTGTCCTATGCTGTATTGTTTATGAATTGTTGTAGGAAGCTGTTTTGTTTTCGTTTCCTTCTCCCATCTCAGTGAGCAAGGTAACTGTAGTCTGTGATCGACTGATCGGATTTGCTTGTTCACCATGCCAAAACATAACGTAAATGTTGGGAAACTGCAGGACATTGTTAAACAGTTTAGTGGTGACGGCATTCAGAGTGATGGATCTGTTCTGAGGTGTGATATTTCTATTGCTGTTGATGACAAACACCAACGCACTCGGGTTGTGCAGCATCTACAAAGTGGGAAGCACGTCAGGAATAAAGAACTACGAGATGGTAAAGGTGGGAAGCGACAACAATTCATTGGTGAGGTGCTTGTATCTTTGAGTTCCAGAAATACAAATGAATTTTTCAGTGAGACAGCAAGGACATTTATAGCGTTTGGAATACCTCTTTCGAAACTTAACAATCCTGTCATGAAATCATATTTGCAAAAATATACTGGGAAGTCAGTTCCAGATGAGAGCACCTTAAGGAAATCTTACCTTCAACCTCTTTATGAAGCTAAAATCTTGCAGATCAGGCAAGTAGTAGCTGACCATCCAGTCTATTTCATACTAGATGAAACCACAGATAGGCAAAAACAGGTACGTTTTGAACATTTTAGTAGCACCGCTCAATGGACATGAAGTGAAACCCATGTTTTCTCAGCAAAACAGATAATGCAAGTGTAATGCAAAGTTTCAATGATGCATGTTTTGTTTTGTGGCCGGAGGGCGTAAAATATGATAGTGGTGGTTAGTTCTTACAGACCAAGCATCTTACATGTTAGATGCATTTTCTAATCTGAAGAATATGTATCCTAACTTAAAACATGTGACCTGTATTGTTCATGCTTTGCATCGAGTTTGTGAAGCTATTAAAGATGAATATACATATGTAACGAATTTGTAGCATTAAGAAAATACTGAAAAAGGCACCTTCTAGAATACAGAAGTACGTAGAAATTACGAAACTTCCGCTACCACCCTCTCCCATCCTCACTAGATGGGGTACATAGTTAAAAGTTGCAGCGTTTATTTGCAATCGTTTCCATACAATATCGAAATTTTTAGATGCTTTGCCTGGTGATTCCTCAGCTGTAGAAAAAGCCAAAATACTTGCACTTAAACTCGAATTGCAAGATTAACTTTATATTGTACATG
The DNA here is from genome assembly GCF_977018435.1 of Lepisma saccharinum. Lineage (NCBI taxonomy): Eukaryota > Metazoa > Arthropoda > Insecta > Zygentoma > Lepismatidae > Lepisma > Lepisma saccharinum. The sequence continues at coordinate 37,016,929 of NC_139247.1, read as the reverse complement.
GCTTCTCTTTCCTTACTACTGCAATCACAAAACTGGAGGAGCAGTGTCCTGAAAAGGAAGCACAGTGGGCTGTTTTGATGGATGTGCAACGAGAGCTGCAAGGGGTCGGGAAAGAGAACAAAGTTTAGCCAAAAACCCTGATGTTCAAGAAGTCGCAACCAACAAGGATGTGGATTACCGGTTGAAAACAAAATATGCACCACTTGTGTCTGTTGACGTTGAATGTTCTTTTTCAAATTTTGAATATAATCTATTTTAACAGTTTTTAGATGATCAGATAATTTTCTTTGCCTAGTTATAGCTATTAAACAATTCAAAACCAGAGAATACTCTGAGTTTATCCAGACAAGTTGAATCATATATGTATGCACTGCTCACAATAAATTTTACATCTGAAAATTAGCACCTAATTTAGCACCTTTCTTGTATAAAAATTGGCAAATTTTTGCACCTAAAATTCCTAGCTCTGGTGATGACGTAATCCCAGTCAGTGTTTCAAAACATTGAAACTCTTGCCTGTACGAATAAAAATGTTGCATGAAACATCGTGTTTTTCTCTTTTCACACAAATTATATGCTCTGTTTATACATTTGAACATACATTTTGGTAAAAATTTACTATCCTCTGGACACCTATAACATCTTCGTTTAGTCAATTTTTCACATTTGTACTTACCTATGTGCTTCGGGAAACATTCCTTAAGGTGTATTGACGTCTTTTTGATCAAAGTAATTGCAATTTTTCACATTACAAGCACAATAGGGCGCGTACACCTTCCTACATAATCGCGCGCCGTGCTTGTGTTTTGTCGATTTTCATTTGTTATGCAGTGTTTCAACATTCGGAACCGAAGAAATACCCTTGAACAATGTTGATCTGATCCAATTTTTTTATTTAAACGTTTTCGCATTGCTTTACGAAGAAAATTGAAATGTTTCATGGCGCTATCCGTGAATGGTTTTTGGGGCTATCCATCCCGGAATCGGTGGGAAATTTAAACTAAAAAATTATTTTAGTTTCAAATTTTTGAGTCCAAATTTCCCACTGATTCCGGGCTCCACCCCTACCGCTACCGTGGCCCCGCCTCCCCTCCGCTATGCTCCGACTACCCGGCTTTCTCTATAGAGTCCCTGTTAAAAGCATGTTAGAAATTGGCCGGAGTCACATGCCCCCAAATGAGCCCCAAACTTTGAAATTTGAAGAAATCCGTTTCCAGGATACGGAAAACGTACCTGAATTTCACCACGCATCCACGACACGTCATATTAGGCATATACCCACAGCCCATTCCTTCTAACGAGTAGCTTACATTCACTGCCACATTTTCGACATTCCTTTCCTTCCTACACGATCCAGTGTTCAATTAAATTTAAAAATCCACTGGATCTACCACACCCGGTACGAATTTCACCATGCATCCATGACATGTCATGTTTCTAACTTTCGTTGCAAACACAAGACAGTTCGAAACACTGGATACCTAATGAACATGAACAAAACACAAACACGGGACTTGATGATATACGAAGGTGTACGCGCCAAAGGCTTTGTCCATTGGAGAATTAATTTACAACAAAGAATATGAATTTCGCCTATCATACATTTCCACATCACCCAAAACACCTTCCTAATGTTACACGATGCTACAGGAACTTATTACGGTAAGTACTTTTTTCTGTAAAAATGAAGAAATCAGTCCGAACAATAGTAAACTAGTACCGCAATGTTTACATGGTTAGATTTCGATGTACGTCTGTTAATACATACTGCGGAGTTTTAAAGATTACTTAAGATGGTAAAAATCTGATATTCCCCAGACACCTATAACTTCTTTGTTTTGTCAATTTTTGACATTTATACTTACCTATCTGCTTCGCGGAACATTCTTTAAGGTGTATTCACGTTTTTCGTCCCGGAATCGGTGGGAAATTTAAACTAAAAAAGGCATTAGTTTACAATACTGGACCACTCTCCAATTTCTATAAAATTTCGCCTACTTACTAATTTCGGTGTTCTGATGATGTATCTGAAGTTCACTTGTTAAAATTGTACATTTACGTGTAGAACTTGTAAAATAACCTTGCGATTTACCACTGTGATGGTCCATACACAGCAATTTGGAACCATCTTTCTCTCGCAATTCGTTAATGGTCTTCCTTTACGCACAACAATCTTGCTGACGTGAGACGAGGAATGCCTACGAGTTTAGGTTAGGTTAGGTTCCATTAGCATAAATACAAAGAAAAATTAATATTTTTAGCTAAGAGAACTATACCTTGTCTTGCCTGTTGATTTTTCTTCATGTTGGGAAAATGGCGTCTTCCGTGGAGATATTGTTCTTATGGTAGGGTTACGTTACGTTAAGAAAACATAGTTTATTTAGTTTTTTTTCTCGATTTCCATACTTGACCACCAATTATTACATGCAGATTCGTGATTAGGAGTTCACAATTAGTGAGTAGACGAAATTTCATAGAAATTGGAGAGTGGTCCGGTATTGTAAATTCGTTTACTAAAAAAAATTTTTTGTTTGAAATTTTTGAGTCCAAATTTCCCACCGATTCCGGGCTCCGCCCCTGCGGTAATTGACCTACCGCCCACAACCGCTAACGCGGCCCAGCCTCTGCTCCACTACGCTCCCCTCCGGCTTTATCTACAGAGTCTCTGTTAAAGGCATGTTAGAAATTGGCCGGAGTCACCTGCCCCCAAACTTTTAAATTTGAGGAAATCTGTTATGTCACACAAAACACCTTCCAAATGTTAGACAATGCTACAGGAATTTATTACCGTAAGTTGTTTCGGTAAATTTCTCGTATCGGACAAACAGCTGAAATTTCCTACTTCTTTTGATTTTAATATTCGTACTTACGTATTCTTCATTGACAAACATTCCTGAAGGTGAGACGTCGCTAATTTCACCGAAAATAGCTATATTTGCGACATATCGAGTAAGTTTTCTTGGTTGCTTCTTCCCTTCCGAAACACGGGAAATGGCCGTCACAGTTTCAGCACCGTAGTCCATATGCAATGTTTCCACCCCACCACGCGTAGAAAGTGCAAGATAAGCGAAATCAGCACAATTGCTCATTATTTACCGGTGAGGAGGAATGTTGGAAATGTGTTCGGGAATGTAGTTTTGATCCATTTTAATGCGAATGCATGTGGTTTTCTACGAAAATCTATTTCCGACGAGCTATTGCTGCTGCTGCTATTTGCTTTCTGCACGAGAGTACAATACACGCTATTGCTGCTGCTAGAAGCCGATGTTGTCCGAATGTCGGAAACGTGTTCGGGAATGATAAATTGAACGAAAGGAGTGCTAATGGAACCTAACCTAACAGGACTAACCTAACCTAGTAGGCATACCTCGTCCCCGTGATGGTCCGTGGGGCTTTCGTGAATTTTTAGGCTAACGTCAATGGTTTTTGGATGCCCCACTGACCATCACAGGGACGAGGTATGCCTACTAGGTTAGGTTAGGCCTGTTAGGTTAGGTTCCATTAGCACTCCTTTCGTTCAATTTAGCATCCTGCACACGTCATTTTCAAAACTTTGATCACGTTCAACTGATCATAGGTATTTAAACGTGTGACCAGTTACATAAACGCATATTTGGAAACACTGGCCCAGATTACGTCATCACGCACAGGCTACATCCACCTGGAAGTAAATAGATGCAAGAGCTCTCGTGCAACGGTCACACATTTATATCGAAAAAAAGATGATTAACCAGCAAAATTCAATGAACGATGCGAGAAAACACTTCCCCGAACTTCCACAACTATAAAGAAACTGCATTCGGTAAGTAATTTCTCCTGTAAATTTGAAGAAACCCGTTTGTCCGATACGAGAAATTTACCGTTGTTTCTTCTGTAAAAATGAAGAAATTTGTCTGGGGAATATCAGATTAGTACCCTAAAGATTTTGTTCAATATATGCTTTTGTGGTTAGGTTAGGTTTGGTTACCTTAGCATCACAATAAAGTCCTTAAATGCATTCTACTAAGGTTCCGATGCACTTGTACATTCATTCCCACGTTTCTACGATATTTACTGTCGCTTGTCCACGGAGAATATCTTGTCCATGAGAAGTGCGTAAGGTAATTTTTAAGTTGCTTCTTTCAACATAAATAACTATTTTTCGAGTCCAAACAGTGCTTATTACTTTAAGGAAGGTTCAAATTTCGTGTGACAATGATTTCCAAAATTCTACAATAATTAATCTTTGTGCTAGGAGAAATCATAAAAGAATCGGAACCGTTACCTTCATTTTTATTGACATTTGTTGGTGAAACCTTCATTAACATTAATTTCCTGGCACATATGAAAATGATTATATTTTCTAGTAGATTTGACATTTTTTCCTCGGAAATTCTATGTGTACGAATAACAATGTTACATACTGTATATGTACAGACGAAGGGTTAATTAAAAGTACAAGGATAATAATTACGATTTATGTTGTTTCTACTGATAGCACAACTAAAGTTAGCATACAGACCCGTTCGGATAACTAACATTTAATTTTCTAATTTCTTGCAGATTCAGTCCAGCTCACAAGAATTACAAGAATATATTCTGGGCAAAACTTCAAGACATTTTACAAGTTTTACACCTGATTGTGAAATGCTGAAATGTAAACATACTTTTTTCCTTTATTTTGTGTCTCATTTGCTCGTCTGTGAAGTTGCTGACTGAGCACAATGGATTGTTAGTTGATAGACGTCATGACTTTGTTCCAATTTTCAACAGCTTTCTTAGCGACTTGATTAGATATATGATATAATGCAATGGTTTTGACTTCAATTTGATCTATACATTGGTGTTATGTGGAATCGGAATACTTTTATCCGGAAGGAAAAGGAAATTCCAATATACGCGACTTTTGCCGGAGGGAGATATTCGGGATTATCCGATATTTAGGCATTTAGGGAATGTTCTATTTCAGCATGTATGGTATTCTTCTTGCCTGTATAAGCGTCTACTATGTAGTTCCTTGTTTCATATTGTCTTGAAGATACGTTAATTATTTATCGTTCGGGAATTGCATAAATGGGTAATCACGGAAGAAGAAACACTGTTGAACACTAATCAAAATTTACTGCTGCAAGCACGACATGAACACACGCACCACATTATATTATTATGTCTATAATCAGCAATAGACATGATTATAGAGAAATAATTAATGTCTTTAAGATCTTGCTTTCATTTCTGAGATAAATAATTTTTTGGTATAAAATTATTTGATTAGTGGACTAACAACAGCACTCCTACAGCTGCTCTCTTCCTGTTCAGGAAGCAGCTTCATTCTTGAACACAAGAGAGTTTTCTGCTAGTTTGGTTCAAGTAAGAAGTATTCTGTGGTGGATGAATTTATGAGTGTTTAAAGTGGTTGTCAGTGAGAATGTTATTGTGCTTAATAGTGTATGAAGAAGAATGAAAATAGACAATTAAACATTAGATAAAATATGGAGCTGTTTATTTCAGATTACTACTATATATTCCAACACGGAGAACACAGTCTCTGGTGTAATAGAAGAACTGGACAATTTGAAGTCAAGTCAGGTAATGTACTAACATTATTTTAATGTAGATCTTAGATGTTGAGTACCTATGGAGCAATTGGCAACAAATCTGATCAGTGCTAATCCATTAGGTTTTTTATTTAACTAATTGTATGATTTATGTTATCAAGCAATTTTGACATTTATTCAATAGTGCAAGGATATTTTTACTTGGTTTCCCAATATTATTTGTCCAACACAATCGGGACTGAACCTACAGTTTAAAATACAATCCGAATCACTGCCTCTAGCAGAAATCCAACTCAGGACATTTGATACTTGTTTCCAGACCTTGCCCGAAATGTTTACACAGTTGGTCTGGGCTTAGTTATTTTTGTAGAATGAAGTGGGAATAAATTTAACATTGGAATAGGAACAAGGAGAAAAAAACATATTGTTTATTGGAATCGTGGATCACTCAAATTCACAACTTGAATAACAGAAAATCTATAGAACTAAACAAAATGATGAACTACTATTTATGATGTCGTCACCTTGTAATCAAGGGGTTCGCAGGTTCAATAACTGGTAGAGGCACATAGTGGTTCGGATCACACTTTAAACTGTAGGTTTAGTTGCGATTAGCTTCTGTGCTCATAAAGTGTACTTAAAATAAAAACTCAAACCCACATAACCCTCTCGAGAATTATGTTTAATTTTTTTTAATAGATAGTTTTCGGTTTGTATACACATTAAAATAGCGAAAGAATACGGGAACTGCTATCAGCTCCAAATGTGACACTTCTAACTTAACGTTGTAAAGTTATAACTGCTGTTTTGGAATATCATGTTGGGTGCCATATTCCGGACAGATCTGCTTCATGTTAAGGTTAACACGCAAAGGTAACAGATGTACTTTACTTCACAAGAATACATTTCCGTAAGGTAAAAACAACTGAAAACTTTCATAAATCATGCAAAGTGTTTCACTTTCTCGAGGGGGTACAGAAGGTGAAGGGTACCAAATATTCAAATTACTGTTCATAACAAATGCAATGGATGAATGAATATTAACAAATAGGATCTACAATATGTAAAGTATGCGCAGTCTATGATTTTGATAATATTTGTCATCCATGGTTTAATTGAAGTTAAATCCACCAAATTTTGTTCCACACTTTTCTTAGTAGTGGCTCTGAATTTAGTTATTCCAGCTGATTTTCTTTTAGGACCAAATCATTTTGGTTAGTCTTGCGAAACCGTGTGCTTGTTTTGTGATTTTATGTCATGAGAGTCCTCGGTCCAGTCCAGACTGGTTGCTTCACATTATCCGTGACATAAGGTAAACGGCCCTAATTTCGACAATGTGCCTAAGTTCGACAGGGTATTTGAAAAATCGTAAAAGGTAAGGAAATTATGCAATGCAGAAAATCGTGCATGTATCATGCGACAGTGTACAGGTTTACCCCACGTCGTGAAAAGGGCAGTTGCACCAGATGAAACATAGCAGCAGCACGGGAGAAATTATGATGGCACTATTTGCTAACTGCGAAAAATCGACTGATTTTTAGTGGATTTCATAAGAAGGTAAATTTTCTACGTAAGGTTTTTACCAGTTTTGTGTTGTTTCAAAACAAATTTCAATACTTTATTATTGTTTTAGAGCTGTTTTCTGAGCTTCCTAGTCTGTTGCGGCAGACAAAGGTTGTTCACGTAACAAAATAAGGGGGGTGTCGAACATATGAGCACAAAAATGGATGGTGCACCAAATTTCGACAAGTGTCGAAATTTATTCGAAAATACACAATGTTGGGTTTTGATGTGCATTGAAAGGCATGTTGTTTACCATTCATGAAAATACCAGTTTCATTGCCCTACGGCAATTGCAACATTAATCCGACAGGGGGGTGTTGAAGTTAGGTGCCGTGCATGTCGAATTTTGGGACATTCCCTGAAACGTAATTTCTGGGCTTTTTGCATACTTTTTCTCTCATGTCATTGCTATTTCCATGAAATCACTCGTTCTTCCTGCGTCACTAAATGTGATGGACCTGAACTATACAAAATTGCAATAATAATACCAAAAAATGTCACCTTATAATTAAGTGTTTATATTGGCTTAACGTGATAAACTGAACTAAAACTCCATGCAAATTAAATAGCCGAATGATGAAAATTTTGTCTTGTGTACGATTTTTTAATGTTCTTAACAATTCTGTGAAAATGTTGCAAAATTTGCCTGATTAATGATAAATATTACACAGAACTTAAATTTGGCCTCATACAGTACACGATTTTTATTGTTCTACGATTTTGTGAAAAATGTAGGAGTGTGTGGGACAGATTTTTTTGGGTCGTAGTGGGAAATGTTCAAAATTTCCCAAAGCTCTGGAAATCTCAATTCTACACGTGATTTTTACTTTAAGTGATTGTTTTTGCATTTCTGGTACAAAAACGAACAATTTTCGATAAGTTCTAGCCATTTACAATGGAGAAACATTGAGGAACAAAGGTTGTACACCGGAGCCGCTTGATAACTAATTTACATTAAACTCAACCTAATTTGTTCCTTACTTTAGCTTCATTTGGCCAAGTCCAAAAACTTCCAAGAAAGCAAAGAGAAAGACTGCCTGCTGTGATTACATCTCCTTAAATGATCAAATACTATACAAAGGAGGAGGATTGATTTCGTGTTTTAAGTCCACTTTATGCACAGTAAGGCTAATCGGGACTGGACCTACAGCTTAAAGTGGGATCCAAACCACTATGTGCCTGCATCGGGGATCGAACCCGGGACCCCATGATTACAAGGCGATAACGCTACCACTGCTAACAAAGGAGGAGAAAAAGCATCAAGCAGATGAGACAAAAGAGCTAGAGAGCTGAAGAAACTTGCTGCACAGAACTAGAAGACAAAGAGTTTAGGCAAAAATGGAAAGAAATGGGTTGATGTGAGTGACTCAGAATCTTCAGACGAAAGTGCACTGTCATTGAAAAAGAAGTGATTCTCACTGGCAAGAGGAGGAGTCAGATGAAATGACATTAGAGATTGTCAATGAAAGTGATGTAAAAGGTGATTTCATTTTTGTGGATTTTTTAGGGGGGAAAAGAAATGCATCAAAATTTACTTACCTCTGTGTTGTTCAGGAGATCCTGGAAAATGTAATAAAAGTGATTGGACTTAAGAGTGTGGATGTGGCCAAGAAGGAATTTGTCACCAATGAAAGTAATGTTTCATTCATATCAGACCCTCAAATTATTGGTCCTGTTGAGTTGCCAGATTTGGTAATGAAGGGGGAAAGGGTCAGATATGTTTTCAAGAAAAAAAGTAAATGTCTTAAGAGTTAGGTCTTTGATTTTGAGGACTCACACCTAACTTCAGACAGAAAGTTGTTTTGCATTTGTTTAAAATTTATGTTAATTAATTATTAGTGTTATATATAATGTTATCAATATCACAGATACCAACAGCAATTGTTCCTTAGCATCTAGGCTTGGCTAAGTAAATGTTATAGTTAGTCCTCAAAATTTTTTCCTTGATTTTGATACACCATTGGGAATCACCCTGTAAAACAATGTTTCAAAGTTGTAATATAAACACAAACAACATTTTCAGTGTTTTATTTGCTTTGATGTACCTAGCCTTTTGGCTTGGTAAGTAATTCATGTTAATATTTTAAATTTTGTTGAGCATAAAAGAGGGGGGTTAACAACAAATCTTTTTTTGTTCAGTTCATGCCCTGATAAATCTGTAAATTTAGTTGAATATAATGAAATGCCAATAGAAGGACATGTGCAGTTATTGGTATTATTAACATCTGCATATTTAGTGTCTGATGTTGAGATATAAGGGGGTGTCGAATTTCGGTACACAAACTGTCGAAATTAAGGACAGGGTGTCGAACTTAGAAACATATTGTAGGATTCACTTTTTGATTTTTTAATAATTATGTAACATAACTGTTGGAATGCAAAATACTTTTTGGGTTAAAGTAGTATCTTTAAACTTTCAGGCAAAAAAAAATACTCGCATTTATGAAATACGAAAGCCACTACAAGCAATTAACTGCAAAAATTTTCCTTAACCTGTCGAACTTAGGGACGTTTACCTTAATACAAAATTGTGTAGCTTGCTGTGAAATCTGGGTGCTTACAGTGACACTATGCACTTCCTCAAAAATAATGTGACCTTCCATCCACATACAAAATATGTTTTCAATGTAAAATGTGAAAGATTGGTTTCAGTGATAAAATATGACAATGCCTCCATCTAATAAATAATTTATGAAATGTAATACTTTCCTTGATATCCTTGTGGAAAATGTATCTCAATTTTTTAAATGTAAAAAAGTGATTGCTGACACCTTGGTTGATAGTTCACTGAATTATTAACAACTTTTGTAAGATTTTTTGGGGGGGGGGGGGCTATAGGATAATGTTAATTTGATAGTTGCTGAAAACCTGACATAATGCTGTAACACACTATTATTATGGATCTAGAAATAAAGACCTTATGAAATTTATCACTTCCATCTTGTGATCAGGACTAGTGCCCATTTGTATACCCTGTCTCAGCTAACTGCAGAGCAGGGTCGCACATAGTAGCAGAGAAGGAGGGAAATTGAGTGGGCAAAGCCAGGTAACTCCAGTCGACCCCCATCCATTACGCAATCCCATTCCTCTCACTGTTCATTGGTGGACCCGCTTCACATCACTACTTGCAGAGACACTTGTTCTTGTTCGCCTGCTCCACAGATATCTGGGACAGGGTATACATTTACAACATGTATTTTGACATTATGTTCTTAGCATGTTGCAGATTATGATACTGCGAACGAAGAAATTGAAGAGCTTGGTGCAACAACATGACAAGCCTCATCCAGTAAATTTTTCACTACATCAATTTTCAACTTTTGAAAATTCCAGAATTTTTACTATTCATTTAATGTTTGTCAGGTTTGATGATTTTCCAAATATATATTTTATCTCTTCTCTGGCTCAAACGAATGTATGGTTTAAGTGTTACTTTACTCAAATTGAATTATTTTCCAAGTTCTTGTCCTCATTAAATAAACCACCTGAAAGTCTCGCGGCAACAATATGATAACTACATTCTCTAAATAACTATTACAACATGAAGCGTTTTTTTTAAAAATCTCCCCTACTCCTGATAATTGTTGTTACTGTACAAAGATGTCCAATGAACTTCATAGTAATCTATTTGAGGCCGTTAATTATGTTGCCCCCAGAAAGTTATAGAAATTACTGACAAAACGAATGTGAGAAGTCACATATTATTTTATTGTTTAATTACTTGACTTGAAGACTACGAACTATCACCTGATGGTCGAATCAAAATATCACTTGAAATAGTTGGATACGGCAGTAATACACCAGCTGAGCCAAAAAAAACAATTTTTGCCAAAATTGTGGCTTGCCATGTCATTGCACCAAGCCCTTCAATTGTGTTTTCAGTGCCAGGTTGAAATAGGTTTCTCCAAACAGAAAATATTTGCTATTAAAGATATTTATAATGAAGCCATCCATGAAATGATGTCACTCAGCTGGCTCAGTGGCCAAGCATGTTAAGTGGTTGACCTTAGATCTCGCTACTGAGGCTGCCAGGTATTATTTGCGAGAGTCCCTTTATCAATTTCATCTAATCATCACTCACCCTTATCATCATGATTAGCCATGTCAGAAAAGCAGCCTCAAAGAACTAAAATATGGGTGACTCGAATTCTTGTTTCTATTTAAAATTTTTAAGGAATCTTCAAAAGTTCAAAATACTACCAGCAGATAAACATTATCCATATTGAAGAATTAACATTAACATTTTTTTTCATGTTCAAGTGAGAGACACAATGGTACAGGATAACAATAGCAGATAGTTGTGCCACAATGCACACCCAAAGAAATATGTACATAATGTGATTGGTTTTTATTATACTTCATTGTAGCAATAACATCATCTTCAAAACATTAAATAGTCTCAACCCCTTCACCTTCCATTTTCTTTCATGATGCACTATACTGCGTTCTGGGAATCTGTGGAACAAGGTCATGCATAATAATAGGGAAGGAGTTAGCGGAACGAAGCAGTATGTGCTGCTAGGCATTTTCCTCTTCATGCACTCGCTTCTTCTCGCATGTTCATTGGTTGAACGAACCCCATTTACATCACTACTTGCACAGAGACTTCTTTTCCCTTGCTTGCTCCAGAGGTTCCCACAACAGAGCATAGGATGTCTGCATGCAGTCACTCTCATGCCATCTGAAGCAAGCGACGTTCCTGGCTCATACTGAGATTTCCTTGAAGTGCCAAAATTTTCTGCCTCCATATTCAAAATCTTCAATTTTTGTAGAGAAGTATACCATGTCTGAAATTTAGTCAACTTTGAAATTGAATGTGTCGAATTTTACCTCAATTTCGATCTTTAAACTTATGGAGGGTGTGTGGGCAAAATCCAGACAAAACAAACAATGCATTGTAGTAAGTGTTTAACACCAAACAAACTTTTGTTTGTCACTAAAGGGATCCTTTCTGAGTCCTGTTATTCATTGTAACCATCTTTCACTGTTTAGCCTGTACCATTCACTTATCAGATCGATGCTCGATTATGGCTGTTTCGTCTTATTCGTTCGCCCACCATTCTCGGATACGCATTCTCGGCACTGTCCATCATGATGGTATTTGTTTGTGTTCCGGCACATTTCGTAACAGTCAGTCGCTTTTTTGTATGTGGAGGCATCAGACAGTGACTTGTACTTAACTACTGCCTCCATCTTCACTAGATTGATGCCTTCATATTTTTCTCACCACAACGTCTCAGATGAGAGAAGGCTGCCTATATACAGTCTACATCCTCGTTACACAATATGCCTCCCCGATGGTGTAGTGGTGACATTGTCGTCTTGTAATCAAAAGGTATTTGGATCTATACCCATTGGAGGCACATTGTACATGGTTCGAATCCCACTTTAAACTGTAGATCCAATCCCAATTAGCCTATCTGTGCATAAAGTGAACTTAACACAACAAATCAACCAAATCATTCCAGAAGACAATTTGGTGTTTGTGCAGAGGAGATCCTGATAGCATTTGGTGTTGATAGCGATCTCTCCACTGATTTGGCCTCTCCCCGCCTGAGAATTTCCTGCACGTTTGATTGGCATGTCTCTTACTGCCCTCCCAAAAGTGGAAACACCAATGGTAGAATATCAGCAGAGGTTTTTAGATCTTCAATCTTAGTACCCCAATATTAATGTGTTTTATACGGATGGGTTAAAATCAGTTGGATGCTCATTTGTTGTGTGGACTCCGAAAGTTACAGTTATGCGTTACATCCTGCGTGTTCGATACACATACATGGCAGAACTGTATGCAGTCTGAAACACCCTGGACTTTGCTGACGTTCATGGTTTCCAAAGAGTCATGTGCACAGATTCGTTCAGTGTACTCCAGAGTCTGGAATTGCTGACTTCCAGTCATCCTGTAGTGCAGCGCAACCTTTGACGGATTGTGTCATTGCCTGTCCATCACAAATCCGGTTCTGCTGGGTCCCTGGTCATGAAGCAGCCGATGCTGTCGCCAAGCCTCCTTATGTAGACAGCATTTTTCTCGTACACCTTTTGCCAGCTGGGAACATGCAGAATGTTTTTCATTGCTCCCTTCATGACACATGGCAGGAAGAGCTGGATGAGGTGAAGGGCGAAGATGTGCCGAACAGTTAAAACGACATTACGAACATGGCACAGCGGAGACTCCAGTCCTTGCAGCAATGTTTTTCACAGCGTCCGATTCGAAGGATAGTAGTTTCTTTTAGTAAGGGGTCGTTTTCAAGGTCATTTGAAGATCACTCAAATTTTTCAATGGAAACCCAATTTTTTCTTATAATATTGGTATTTCCCTTTACCTCATCCCACTCTTTCTGCCAAATGTCAAGAAGCAAGCAACAAAAAATATTCTACATAATACGCTTTGTTTGTGAGGTATTTCACATTATCAACTAAAATGGTCCACCATGTACGAGGCGCATCCAGAAAGTAAGTTTCCCTATTTTTTCCCGTGAAAGTAAACATAATGAGCCGTGTAAATTGCGCATGCGCAGCAGAGCTAAGACGTATCAATCATATGCCAGGCGGACAGATCCCGCCCGGCGCCAGTAGCGAGGCAGCAGTGGTCCGAAATGGAAGCTCGTATTCCTTCTCCCGCCGCATGCGAGGTTCGGTCGGTGATAAAGTTCCTGAATGCACAAAGCATTGCGCCAATTGACATTCATCGTCAGCTCTGTGAGGTCTATGTGCCGAACATTATGAGTAAGCAGATGGTGCGTCGCTGGTGTCGGCAGTTTTCGGAAGGTCGTCAAAGTGTCCATGATGAAGAGCGCAGTGGGCGTCCGTCCCTCATCACTGATGATCTGGTTGAGCTGGTGCGGCAGCGCATCGTAGAGAACCGTCGCTTCACGATTACGGAGTTGAGTAGCCTTTTTCCGCAGATATCGCGATCCGTGTTGCATGAGATTGTCACGCAGCGTCTGCTGTTCAAAAAATTGTGTGCCAGGTGGGTGCCGAAAAACCTGACACCCGAACACAAAATGAAACGTTCAGGAGCAGCACTGACATTCCTGCAACGGTACCATGATGACGGCGGTGATTTCCTCGACAGGATCGTCACGGGCGATGAGACGTGGATTTCGCACTTCACCCTGGAAACCAAGCAGCAGTCAATGCATTGGCGGCATAGTGGATCTCCGGTCAAGAAGAAATTCAAACAGACGCTGTCGGTACAGAAAGTGATGTGCACCGTGTTTTGGGACAGGAAGGCCATTTTGCTCATTGACTTCCTCCCCAGAGGTGAAACGGTGAACGCTGACTATTACTGTGAAACACTAAGGAAATTGCGACGTGCCATTCAAAACAAGAGGCCATTCAAAACAACATAAGCAGTGGCATGCTTACTGCAGGTGTTGTGTGCTTCTCCATGACAATGCTCGTCCACATACGGTTCGGCGCACAGCAGCTGTTTTGACGGAATTTGGCTGGGAGTTGTTTGATCATCCACCTTACAGTCCTCATCTGGCTCCCAGCGATTTTCACGTTTTCTTGCACCTCAGTAAATTCCAGTCCTCCGGTGAGCGTTTTGGCAACGACGAAGAGCTGAAGACGTCTGTCACACGCTGGTTCCATTCACAGGCGGCAGAGTTCTACGACAGTGGTATCCAAAAGTTGATACCACGATACGACAAGTGTCTCAATTCTGGTGGTTGTTATGTTGAAAAATAGCTGAACCTTTGATGTACCTGTTGCCAATAAATGGTTTCCTGAAACTGTGTTGGTTTTTTTTTAAAAAGATAGGGAAACTTACTTTCTGGATGCGCCTCGTATATTTAACATAAAGTACAACATATTGCTTCTGTTGAGAACAACACACTCGTAAACTGACTACCTATAATATAAAATCATTTTTCAGCATTCACAGTTAATTCTGATAGCTTTTGCTGCACATCAATATTATTTGTAATAGTTTTCCAGAAAGATGAATATTAGTTGTTGTTTTTTTTGCATTTTTTGACACCCACAGTCTCACAGATAACCGTAATAGCAATATTACGTCCCAGGAGTCAGTTGAGCAACTCCTTGCGTAACTGGAGAAAGCTAGCGGGTGGAGGAAAGCATTGTGCGCTGTTGCAAACGGCTGATAGCTGTAGCGTTGCCCCTTCCATGTCCATCTTTCCATATCACGCGTTCATTGGTGGAGCCTTCTCGAGTTCCTACTTGCGCCAAGGACGTGTTGTCGTTCGCTTGCCCCACAGACTCCTTGGACAGTGTTCGGACAAAGTGTCATTTTTATTGTCTTGTTGCCATGCCAGTCTGCGCATGCTCAGTGTGTGTGTGAGCCGAATCGAGAACGGATAAACAACGAGGTTGCACGCATTTGTGTGGAACTTTTTATTTTTTGGTGCGTATTCAACATTCCTCGTGTCATTAAAGTGTAAGTAATTTACAATACATGTTTCATTTGAGCCAGAGAGTAATTGAAATACACGAAACCTCGCACCCAGGAATTATGAGCAGCAAGGGAGATAGCGCTTGGTACTCCGTCATGTTGCAAACGTTAACGGACATTAGTATCTCACAGAAAATCCGCGACGTACATCACCTTCGCTGCGGCATCATGCAGGCCTGTGTTCAAATACCCCCACAGATGCTCATGCGAGTCCATGCAGAGTGGATCTCATGCCTCAAAGAGTGTGTTCGGCACGATGGGAACCACATTGAGCACAGCACGCGGTTGCCATCCTTTAGTAACTTTTGTACCGTTGCAGCTATAACAAGACTAATTACAGCCTTGCATTTCTTGAAAAATTCTAATGTGTTTTGATACCCCACGTGGCCGGCCCCCTTGCCATTTGAAAAAAAATGACGATCCAATATGGCGGACTTCAAGATGGCAGTCATGTGCCGGAAGCACCCTCATGCATGGGCCCCTTACCCCTATGTACCCAGGTGAAATTGGATCTTCCATTACCGCATCCCTTTCAGAGAAATAACGGTTGTATAATTCCTAGCAAAAACGAAGAATTTCAGCTTTTTCTCGCATCTCCCTATACTATACTTTATCAACAATAGCAAATAGGTAGTGCTGCGCAGAGATATCATTCGTAGATTTTCAGAATGACGAATTTATCTTTCTTCGCGCATCTCTTTATGTTTTGCAAGTCAGTTGCGACCAAGAGTCAGTTTTATGTATAAATAAATACTTTTTTATACGTCTAGTTATAATTTGGGAAATTGAAGTACTAGTTATAATTTGGGAAATTGAAGTACTAACCAACTATTATCTAGTGGCATATTCTTCATGTTACCGCCGGTAAATCAATTTTTGTCATATTTTTTCATACATTTAGCTTCAATATATGGGATAGCGCTCATTACCCGAAGAAAAAGTGAGCGGGTGGCTATTTAAAAACACATGGCCTGCGTAGTCAGTCCCACCTCTGGAAACAACGTTGGTGGGAGAGAACTGCTTGTTCCTTTCTGTTTCTGGTGCCGCGCTTGACAGGCAATGTTGCATGAAGGGAAATCCAGGTACAATTTTTAGTGAAAGGGAAATTTTTTTGAAAAATATCGAAATTGATGAAAAATTTGATGACGGGATACGACTATCATCTACTTTGTCAGCCTTGAAGGGAAAATAGGAAAATCCGGCGCTCCTAAAAATGCCTCCTGTCTGAAACTTTTGAAAGGGGCGAAGGGTTAATGGTTTCGTTCCTTTGTTCTTTTGTTTTCTCTCAGCTTTGTGGAAGAACTTTGCGAAATCAATGGGGGAAAACCAAAGCCAATAATTTCGGTCATGCGAGATGAAGATGACATGCTCTGCTGATTCGTGGAGGACCCAGAGAAAACTTATCCGAAACAATGGAGCGGGGAGGGACGCTCGATTTACGTTTGGAACCGCCGGCTGAAGGAGCTATCGATTTTCAACTTTATTTTCTGAGAACCGTTGCCGGATTCTTGTATTTCTTCCACTCTCTTCAGAAAGGGGGTTGTTGTTTTTCGTTCTAGATAATACGTTGCAAAGTTATGCAGTAAGCGGAAGAGCTTATTGCTTCTGTTCCTTGTCTATCCTCTTCGGAAGGTTTGCCAACCTTTTTGTAGCAGCCGTTTCCTCAATGTACAATAATGTTTCTGGAAGAGTAATGGACTATTTGGAGGACTGAAACGTGTCCTAGCGGTTTAGGAAAACGTTTTTGTTTACTTAAGAGTCTCGGAGATATCTTTCCCCTAGTCTGGTTAAAAATCATGGGGTGAAAGATCCAAGAATTTCATGGAGAAGTAATAAGTCCGAGCCTTAATCAGAATGGCTAGCGTATGCCGTGGTAAGAAACTTGTAAGCAACGCACTTGCCGCTCCGGCCAGGCGTCTCTTGCTTTCTGCTAGCCAGCGTCACGCCGCAGCATGTAACTGTATGTAGCCTATCGTATAAGCGACATTAACAATGCTTTCACAATTTCGGCGATGTCTCATCAGAACGTCATTGTCAACTGTAAATTAGTGTAATTGTGCTTGTTGGGAAAAATCGTTTAGTGCAAGAAATGTTCGAGTGGTTTAAGTGTAAGCACACTTACTGTTTTTAATTTCGTGGTAAGAGTGTAAAGTTAAGAGTAAAACCTCGTTAATTCGGACCCCGATAAGCCGGACTTTGCTTAATCCAGACAGGCAAAAGGAAAATAAAAGCATAAACCTCGTACAAGGTTTTAAATGTGACTAGAAGACAACAAGAGAACTTCCCAAATAAAAGGCAGTCAACCACTGATGAAATTCTGTTTCCAGCAGACTTTGCACTTTACTGTAGGGTAAGGTTGTACACCCTACGGGGAAAGAAACAGTAGACGAATTGTCCACCACCATTTTCATTCGGTCTTTATTACACAATGTGATTACAATGAATTGAAATAATGACTTCAATAAGCAGAGAACAATGCCTGCTTCGAACAAACATAATTTCATTCCTTAAAACAACACAGGATATATAATAAGAAAGTAATGAAAATAGTTGTTGATTTGATGTTTTAAGTCCACTTTATGCACATTAAGGCTAATCGGGACTGCACCTACAGCTTAAAGTGGGATCCGAACCACTTGTGCCTCCACCGGGTATCGAACCCGGGACCCCTTGATTACAAGGCGATGACGCTACCACTGCGCCATCAGGGAGGCGCCAATAATGAAAATAGTGGTGAACAATTTGCCTACCATTATCTTTGCCGTTGACTGTACATTTTCGATCACAAAAAAATTAAATTCAATATAACTTGAAAAATATAGGCAGCAAAATTACAGTTTTACTAAAGACGCTGGCATAACATGACATTTTTTAGTTCTGCTACTGTAGACAGCAGAACGAAATTTCGGTCGGATAAAATTTGATCAGAATTGTACCTAGGTACGTACAAATCGGATCACCGTGCGGTACAATTTGGATCAACATTGAGTGAAGAAACCGTATCCTTAATATATACTACAAGTGCAACTTCTTCTATGGCGTAGGCCTACAGGAACAAAATAAAAAAAAACTGCATGTTCTGTTAGTTTAATAACTCTGTTTGACTACTCATTGTTACATGATTCAAAATATAGGGAAAGTATGTATAGCTATGCCTAAAGTATTTTTTCCGTTTTCTTAATATTAGGCTACCTTGTAAGTACTACTCGGATATTATATTAGGGAAATAAGTTTTTAATTTTTTGCTACATTACAATATTTTATGTAGCTATATTATTTTAAATATACTATAGTTTAAAAATATACAAAAGCAGAAAGATTTTAAGCAGAGAAAGATCTTTACGTAATATTTATAGATAGGTCTATTTTTAACATGAAATAAGTCGCAAGGATTTATTGACGTGTGTTCCTTGATTTGCTGTTAGTATTATGAAACGAAGTCCGTTGTGTCTACAGCCATTACAGACATTTGCCGCAGGTGAATTGCTTCTTTCCTTTAGCGCCAACACACAACACGTGATGCCAACGATTGCAGCTCTGACACCGTATCCAGTCTACTTTAGATTCTGAGGCAACATTACAAAATGCACACATATCATCGTTATTTCTCAGTGCTGACAAAGTCTCTCTGTCGGTGGGAACAATCTCTTTTAGTCGGCCTAATGGTTGCAGTTTTGCACAAGTTTTTGTTGCTTGATAAATGAGTAGAAGATGTTTCCATTCTCTTTCCAGCATTACTTCCATACTTTGTGAAGTAATGTCTTGCACGCGTGACGGTAATGGAACTCAAACTGTATACCTCGCTGATCGAAATCGTACCATTTCCGCCGATCGAATATGTACCACTTTGTGCAATGAAACAAATATTTCTGTAGTTTCCCTCATCTCTCACCACATGGTTACACATGTCACATGCTACAGCCACCACATGCTTGTCCACGTTTGACCTGAATTTCGCTGTCCTACGTTTAAGTATAAAAACGGGGCACGCAAAATGAAAGGCAGACGTTTATATACAAAGCACCAATTTACGTCCGGTTCTCAATGCTTTCTGTAGAATTTCTCGATGTTTTTTGCACAACACACCTGGCACCCCACGCAACAACCCTCACTCCTCAAATCAGCGTTGCCAGTAATAGGAAGCAAAATATTCGACCTTTTAGAAATAGTACCTATATCGAAAATGTACCACCCTATCCCATAGTGTATTTAGGCCTATGCTCTTTAAATACACCATAACAAACGTGTTTTGTTGCTATAAACCGAGTTTTAATGCACTTTCTACTGTTCTTTTAGGTTATTTCAGTTAACCCGGACTTTTGTTAAACCTGTCAACTTATCCCCCCATTAGTCCGGATTAACGAGGTTTTACTGTATTTATGAAACTGACACGGCGAATCTCCAAGTGAGAAATTGTGCATATACGATAACACTTGTTATTCTCCTCATGTGAAAGTAGAGTACATGCTACGTCTTTTCCATTAGGGTCAACCCATATCAAATGGTCCAGCACTAGTTGCTTGACTATTTTTTAAAATTTTCATTTTTTGTTGTTTGTATGCAAGGGTAGTTCAAAACAGGCATAATTTTTTTATGACTTCATTGAAAAATGGCAGCGATTTTTGTCTGATGTCATTTTTGACCTTTGCAGACCATTGCGATGTAACTAAGAAAAATGATAGAAAGTTGCGGAAAGAAAAACATGACTTTCAGTACATTTCAAGCCCTGTACGTTTTTTTTACCATCTTTAATACAAAGGGCTGAAATTTAGGGCCAAAACTGACATTCGCATTTCATCAAACAAAGTTTAGGGTTTTCTTTAGCAATATCAGAGTTATAATCCAAAGTTTTAGCAGAAAATAATTAAGCTCTGTTACTGGTTTCCTCTTTTAGTTATAGCTCTTTGAAAATTTGATCCCCATGGTGGAGGACGTAATGAAAATTTGATATTTACAGCATAAAGATGATAGAAAGGTTAGCTGTGTAAAAAGAAAAGAAGTGAGTTTGACATTCCATGGATAACAAAGTTACAACAGGGGAACGTTAGTCAAAAACAGCCAAATTCATGTTAGTAGTTGCATAAGGATACCCCTACCTTACATAGTAATGGGCTTACTATGCCACTCGCATGATGTAACTAATAAATACAATAATTCTAATTACCAGTGGCGTCTCGTCCCTTGGGGCTTCCGGGGCTTAGCCCCTAAAGAAAAACGGACGTATTCACGTAATTATCAATCACCATAACGCATAACTATCACACAGTCTTTTAAAAGGTGATTTTTACCCACGTAAATTTATCGTCTGTTGCAATGGATACGACAGCGCTCCTAGCGGCATTGATGTCAATTATCGTTTTCCGGGGCACGTCGCAAAGGAAGGCGTGGCCTACACCCACCTACGCTACAGTGAAGGTCACATGCTAGCAGACAGAGAGAGGAGGGGAGAGTGCAATGGATTTGAGTGCTGATTCGGGGCTAATTCCGTTCCGTCGCGTTCGATCTCGCGTGATGTTCTGTAGTGTTTTGGTGGCTTTCATTCGCTATGTTTGAGTGAGTTTGGCAGGGTTGATGTTCGAACACAAATTGATGAAGGACATAGGCTGTCAAATAAAAGACACAATGAATGTGTCCGGAAAAATAGGCATATATTAAATAGAGTTATCGATTGCTTAAAATTCTGTGGTCGACATGAACTTGCTCTACGAGGACATAATGAAAGAGAACAATCTTTAAACAGAGGCATCTTCCCAGATTTATTATCCCTTCATAGAAGAGGGAAAACTAAAGAGGGAACTTCGTGTTCTTTATTGTAGTGAAGAGTTGAAAAACATAAACTCTATCAGTAGATTGCATTCATTTTTTATTTAAAATTATTTAGAGGGTACCTTTTCAGAAACAGTAAAAATGACAAACATAGTTTTAATAACTCCAGTGGCAACAGCTGAATCTGAACGATGTTTCAGCACATTGAAGCGTATTAAAACCTGCTTAAGAAATGCAACAGGACAAGACAGACCAAATGCCTTGGCACTTGCTTACAATAGAGAAAGAATACATTTCAAACATAGAGGGCTTCAACGAAAAAGTAATAACAAAATTTGCTGAGCAGAAGAACAGGAGTCAACGTTCGTAGAAAGGTATGTTTCACAACAATACCTGTTCCTTTTGTAATCATGTGAATTGTCATTATATTTTAAATTCTTTAAAAAAATAAGTCCAGTTTTGTAGTTTAGAAGAAGATAAATACCCGTTTTTTTGTAATTCATGTAATTTGTCATTACATTTTAAATTCTTTCAAAAAAGTAAGTCCAGTTTTGTAGTCTAGAAGAAAAAAATACCTATTTTTTGTAATTCATGTGAATTGTCATTATATTTTAAATTCTTTAAAAAATAAGCCCCGGCCAAATTTGAGGCCACGAGACGCCACTGCTAATTACATACTTATTTAGTAAAACGTAAATGTTTATTTATCCACAAGCCCCATTGCATCCGAGCTGCAATTCGGGCACGATTAGTCACCAGTAGCCTACAACGAGGAATGGGAAAAACACACTCTTTCAGCAATTGAACGAGTCTTCCAACCTAACTACCTAAGCCAGTGCTTCTCAACCGCAGGGCTGTGGCCGCGAGAGATCCTCTTGAAGTTTGCGACTTGCAGCCCGAGCTGACAACCACCTGGAAAGACGGCCTTTCGTTCACCAACGACAAAGGAAATTATTTCTCGCCAATGCTGGTGAGAATTCAAAGCCGCTGATATCGAACTCACCCGTGGGGTCGTTCTCGAGTTGGGACCGGAAGGTGAAGCCCGATCTGTCAACCTTCTGGAAGGACGGTCCTTCGTTCGGATTTCCACTGCAATAACAGAAAATGCTTTTTCGGCAGCGTTTCTGCACAGAGAAAAATATTTGTTTGGATTAACAAAAGAAATTGTTGCGGTGAACAATTCCATTTGTTTAAATAGGCATCAACCAAACAATTGTTCACCAGTACCAAAAGATTTGGTCAAGTTCTATTTGTTTGTCGTTAACATTTTTTGGTTACCAATACCAAATATTATTTTGGTACACATTTGTTTAGGAAAAGCAAATACTTTAGTCAAAATTACCAAATTTGCCTTCTTATTCTTACCAAACGATTTGTTAAATAATTTATTCAAAATTACTTCATGTGGCTAATTTTAGGTAGGCTGGATAGTTTGTGTAGAAACTAACCGATCTCAAAATACACGTTGAGAATGATCAGAATAGAATGTTTACGTGAACTAACCGTTTTTGGAGCGTGTTTATTCTTCGCCACACTTAGCTCCTAGTTATATAGTCTGGAATAAAAAAGATTGGTCATGTGAGATTCACGTTTATTCACTGCACTACATTTTCTTCTCTATCTTGTAGCTTTAATTTTCACATATCTTTCGAAGTGTGTTAAAGTACAATTTTTCACTATGATTACAATCAAACGTACCATTATTTGTTGTACAAAAACTTATGTTTCTTCTACACATTTTTGGCAGTACCACCTAGCGGCCGTTATAGGAGATATCACAATGTATCTCCTGAGCTTTTTTCCAGCATATTAGGTTACACAACAAAATGAAGACTCGCTTCGAGTAATTATCTATCTACGGGTACATGAGTTTCAATTTCCGAGAAGGGACTTTCAAATTCGAACGCACGCTCACGCACATATAGTACATTTAACCAAACGTTTTGTTTCTCTTTACTTACATATGCATCATTTTGCAGTGGCGCAGGAACGTTTTTCATTTGGGGGGTACAAAGTTCAGCCTCTCCCCCCCCCACACACACACCTCTACTACACCTACTACACCTAGCAGGCACGTATGTAGAAATACATTTCGGGGGTCCAACAAAGTGTCGCAATAATAATACATAATAATAATTAGAATAATTATATTTAATTAAATTAAAATATTAACTAATATGTAAATTAATTAATGTTGCATTGTTATTATTACATGAATAGGTAAAAGATAGTAAAAGAATAAATATACAGAACAGCACGTACTCATTATCTAGCTTTCGTGTAGTTAAGATCGCCAAGATTTGCATAAAAACAACTGCCCTGGCAAGGATTTAATGTCAAATAGAAAAATAATTGAATATTTATTGAATAACAAAAAAGGAGTTAGATCCAATTAACGAAAAGTAAAGTTGCTGATCAATATTTTATGGATATTATCATTAGTACTGTGCATGAATATTTGGAACCCTTCAAAGCCGTATGAGCCAATTTCCTTGCCTTCCAATAAGTTCAGCGGAAATAATCATCGATTATATATCTAATGCTAAACAATTATATTTTGATTGTTTACTTTTACTACTTGGTAAGTGTGGGTCCGGACCCCCCAATACATCCTTGATACCTAGGTATAATGGGAAACATTCTATTTTAGAACAACACACTCGAATGTCGTGTTATTTAATGCAAAATTTGCATAAATATATTATTTCTTTGTTTTTTTTCTTAGAATTTGTTTTTTTTAATAGATTTTAAAACCTGATAACAATTCTGAAACATATAAAGCTCTGGACCTCGTTCTGGGCTTATTTGGATTTAACGGAACGGAAAATCAGGAGTTTGAAATGTGAAAATTGCGAACAAAGGTACATACCTATATTCATTTTAATGCAGGTTGAGATTAAAGGGTGTGAGGAGTATCTTTAGCCACCCACTGGATATAGAAACCACATTACTGAATATATCATACTTATAGAGTTCCACTTCAGTTCAGTTCATTGTAATATTAAAGTCCCATAACTACGCATAAAAATATCTTTAAACAATTTATGGCAGATGTGTACCACATCCAATGCCATTCAGAAGCCATGTATTTGGTATTTTCTCAAACATCTATAGGGCGTTGTATTAAAAAAGAAAGAGAAACTGAGTTGAGATGGTTCCCGATCAACTCGTAAGAAGTCTAACTTTAAAATATTTGTGAAAAATTTGCCGAACCATTATGTGTTATATATTTAGCTGTACCTAGTGACGCTCTTCAAGCACTGAAAGTACTATCATTACATATACAAAACCTAAATCCTTCAGATCTCGGAGAAAGCAAGGAAAGCCATACGCTCAAAAGTTGTTTTTTTTTTCAATCAATCTTTGGTGGACAATATTTAGAGCCGGCCAAGGCTTCTTTTCGTATGGAGTTGTATTAAATGCAGATACATGAGTGTGTTTTAGGGTGACATGTCAATTTCTAGTTTATGTGAAAAGGTAAATTTTAATGTAAACAAAAGCATGCACGTCACAGTTAAAGATTTTGGAATCTACAATGAAAATCCAAAACATATTCCCTCTCGCCGGCCTCCATAGCGCGCTATGACGCCAGAGGTTCCGGGTTCGAATCCCAGCCTGGGCATGGATGTTATTTGTGAGTGTCCCTCAATTCCATCATATCATCACTCATCCTCATCTTCGCGATTAGCTAAAAGTGGCAGAAATGCGAAGTAAAATAAACCAATTAAATCAATCAAACATTCCCATCTCACTCAATGACCTTGTGAATCCAATTCAAAATCTACCATTAGAACCTGCAGTGTCTCATTTATCTCGCGCATTCATCTGTTTAATGAAATTTTCTTACAGTTTGACTTTATGGTTTAACTTAAAATGGCGTTGTGTTTGTGTTGCATTCAATACCAAAATCAGATTTTAAGCAATTAATGTTCAATTATATTATTAGTGTACCTAATAAATAGGTAAAAATAAGCCTCCCCCCTAAAATCGCAGATTGCACCCTGTTTAAATGTATAGGAAAACATTCATTTATGATATCCCGAAGCGATTAGTCTAGAATTGTCACAGCCTCATCTAGTCTCATGTGTGGTGAGGTTCTTCTCGTTCTTGTTTGTGTTTATTTTTGTTTCGATTTCCACTCTGAAGTTATTAAAACACATTTTAGATCCATTTGATGCTCAGATAGCCTAGGGACTCTATTTTATAAAAAATCTCTAAATACAGTATATAGATTTAAGTATAGTTAGTTTTCCGAACACCCTCTTACAAAGTTATGAAAAATATGGGTGAGGTACAGTAGTAGTACATTTTACCCTCCAAGTTGGTTTGTCGTGTCTCGTCTCGTTCGGGTAAGTATTTCGTTTTGGAAAATTCCATTTTAAATATTCAAAAGAAAATGCGGTCAGTCATACACTCTTCAGATGAAGATTTGTATCTTATCTTCGAATCGACGCGACCACCTCTTTAGAAAAGTGTACCCCCCTTACGAAAAGGAGCATTCATCTGCAGCGTGATTCTCTGATTCCATCGTTCCACACACATTTTAAACAATTTTGCTCTCCTTAAAGATGTTTTCAAGAACATAGGTCAATCAAATAACTAGTAGCAAGTACAATGTAGTAGAATCAGTTTACAATGGTTTGAATTTCTGTGGTAAGGAAGATAATGCTTATAAGTTATAAAAAATATTCACTTTTTTATTGGACGAATTTAAAATAGGTTCCTTTAACAGTAGCACCTTGCGTCTGCTGTCAAATTACCAAAAGGGGGAAGTGTACAGGGAGTACAACTCGATTTACGGATTTAGGGGGTACAGTACCCCCCTTCAAAAATTTGAGGGGGTACAATGTACCCCTGTACCCCCCCGTTCCTGCTCCACTGTCATTTTGTTTACGAGTACCATATTTCGTCTGACCAAATTTTTTGGTATTCTTAAATAAAATGCTTTAGTAATTACAAGCAACATTTGCTTATCGGAAACAAAAAGCATAAACAAACAGCTCAACCAAACTTTTTAGTAATTCCAAACAAACCAGTTTTTCTGTGTGAGCGATAAAATGATCGGTTGTGCGCGTTGCTTCCCGCCTCGAAATTTGGAGGTTGACGGGCGGGCACCAGGGCAATTTGCTTTTTGGAACAATTTTCATTAACCGATATATTGAAGTGGAAATATTCTGATTAATTAGAATTTTTCGATGTCCGAAATAGAACATGCCAATGAAAATCAATACTTAACAAATTAATTTCATGATATTGGCTAAAGAAAGCTAAAGGTTCCATTAGATCCAGTCGTTGTCACACATTTTATATGTGAGAACAAGCCTAGACATAATCGAACAGCGGCGTGCTCAAGGGGGGTTGGAGGGCTTTATAACATCCCTTTGGCCCAGTATTCCTAAAATAAGAACGTCAAAGACAGGAATAAATGGCAGAAAATGAGGGCTGAGTGCTAAAAAAGGTACACGTAACCCCTCCCTTTCGAAAATCCTGGGCACGCCACTGTAATCAAACTAATACTCCATGATTATACCATAATTTATGTATTAATATTACGTCAAGCTACATATTAATTAACGCATAAAGTTAAAAAATTAGAAAGCTATCTAGATTAAATTTGTTGGGATGAGGGCATCGACTTTTAAAAACCTATTTTACCGGGACATGGGTTCACGAAGGTTGAGAACAATTGACTTAGACAAACACAGTGAAACGAAAAGTGGGACATAAATATGGATCACCCTGTATATTGGTCGTAGCTGTACAACTTCAATGTAGCAGCTAGTGTGGCTTCATCACATGCTCTATAAGATGCTGCAAGATTCCTTCACAGCCACAGGATTTCTCACAAGCCCACGTGTATTGTTTACGTTGACTTCGTTCTTACAACGGTAGGGAGTACACGTTTACCGTTTGGTTCGTTAAAGCTGTATGAAATCTGATTGCGAACATATCTGTTACTGAAGACAGTAAGATGAAGAAAGTTGCGTGTTGCGTTAGAACATTCTGCTCTGGAAGTACGAAAACATAATTATCGAATAATGAACGTTGCGGCATGCACTCGCAATCTTGTCTTGGCTGAGTTCCAGTTCGTGACTGCAACCAACGGACAGCGAGTGTCAGTGTGGAATAATTAATTTCCAGATATTATTATAAGTTGACCGTTGGGAGTTTCACGTTTCCGTCCAGTGCAAGTCCAGCTTGAATGCTGAATGTTTGTACCTCTTCCCAAAACTGAGTATACGGCTATGCATAAGCGGAAATGTTTTAAAATACAGTTTTTTTTATTTTTTTTTTTATTTTAGTAGCATCAGATCTCTTCTGCGGAGTATATTCCAAAGTTCAGTAGTAGTATGTTTAAATGAAAACGCGCCAATCTAATGTGTACAGATGCAAATTTGCATTAATACTTTGAGACAGTGGTTCTTAGCCTTTCGTTTAAATATAGTTTGCGGACCCCCTGGACTTGATATTTGAAGTCCAAAAGTGCATCCAATGTTTACGATGTCAGGGGTCCCGGGTTCGAATCCCGGCCTGGGCAAGGTGCGTCACGTGATTCCTTTTTGCAGGCGAAAAATGTTAAACCCAGCGACGTTCATCGGAGACTTGCTGGAATCTATAGCGAAGAGTGTTATGAACGCGTCAAGTATCCGGAAATGGTGCATAATGTTTAAGAATGGGTGAACAGATGTTCATGACGCGAAGCAGAGCGATCCTTTTGCATAATGGATGCACTGAAACGCAACTTTGGATTTTTACCCTTTTTCGAAATATGAAGGAGCACCTCGCTGCTTTAGGTATTTTCGGTTCTTACGGCGGGCGCTCTAGAAGCTGGCAAGGGAAGCGGGAAAGCGACCAATCCAGCTCGATAAGAAACGCAGCAGCCTGTATAACGAGGTCCACGTCATATCTCTCGGCGCCACCGCTGTTGTCTGGTTGGTCTGCTCCTCCTGGTTCCCCGCTCCACACTTCCCTTGCGAGCTTCTAGAGCGCCCGCCGTAAGAACTGAAAAGACCTATAAACACTTTTCAGGTGGTGATGACCTACAGGGTGCTGTAATTTGACTGGTTGAATTACCAGTCGGCAACATGGTAATAGGAGGGGATAGTTGAACTGGTGTCTAGGTACAATAAGTGCTGCAGTGTCAAAAGCGACTATGTGGAGAAGTAGGTAAAGGTATGCGGCAAAATATGTATATTCTGTTTCTGCAATAGTATCAATAAACATCTTTGTACGGCGAAACGTTCTTTACTTTTAAAACGACCCGAGTGGTATTATGAATCGTGTCATGGGAGGGTATCTTTTCGCTTCCTTAATACACACGTGCATGCATGTACATGCTTGAGTAAATGTATAACTAGGGTGACCATGCGTCCTGTTTCAAAGGCGTGTCCTGGTCGTCCCGTCCATACTGTTAAAAACACTGTCCCGTTTTATAAGAGTTTTATAACTAGAAGTTAGCTTGAAAAGCAAGTCTAATGAAAAGATAGGGAATTTTTTACTAGCATCATGGAAACATTTGAGCTGGACTAATTTTAAGCACTTCATAACAATCAATGATTTTGATTATCATCGAGAACCTTTGAGCAGACAGCAATTTACTACTTCAGTTAGCTCGCGTCGCGGGTTGCATTGTTTTGTGCACACCCTGGCCTGCATTTTGCAGACTACGGCCATAATCGTAGAGCTGTGTGTGTGTTGTCCTGTGTTTTGTCCTGGTGTGTGCCGAGTGCCCCTTTACAGCCTCAGCTTTCAACCGAAGTCAGAAAATTTTAGTCCCTCGACATTACAGTTATGTTACCTTAGTTATGGTAAGGGGCTAGACCCTGTGAAACGTGACGGGTGCCAAATAGTGCTGACGCACCCAAAATTTCAAATTAACAAATAAGTATGTTGTCGATACTTTAATAATAAATAAAAATAATGCATTAATAATAACAATAATTAGGTCTAATCAAGTTTTTCAAGCGGAGGATGTGCGGGGCAAACTGACTTCCTTGTCATGTCTCGTTTTCGGGCTAAAATATTATGGGCACCCTATGTATGACGCAGCAATTAACTTTGCATGTTTATTTTTCAGGATGGGACCTGGTGTCTGCAAACGATCCAGAATGCCTGGGAGTGTTACATGGCCTCGTTGGGAAGATAGAAGTCCACCCAGGTACGTTAGTCTTCATTTTCATTTTATGTAGCAGAAACAGCCCTTTTCCTTGCAGCGAAGGTTTTCATCTTGCTGTCTTTCAATATAGTACATTGTTGGATGTAAGGAAGACGGTAATTTTCTTGTTGATATTTCACTTCATCCGCATGGATGGTGTGTTCAATATACGACGGACAGCCAAATGAAAACCTTCATTTGTTTTCGTTTTTTATCTAGTAGGTTTCTGCATGTAGAGGTGCACAAGTTTTTCTGAGTTTCAGTATCTGATACACATATATTTTCAAGTCTTGAATTAGTGCCTGTATATCTTAGGAAGAAGACTATTTGGGATGCACGCGATATCACCCATTGCGAAGGTCTTTCTACCCATCTGCCTGCGAACTGAAGCCATTGTCGTACTTCTCCCTCCATTCGTAAACTTGCTGGCGTGGTAATCATGCATATAATTTTCATTTGCCAGATAATTTCTACAAGTTATAGGCTTCCAGAGGGCAAGAAACCCTTTGCTCTTCACTGTGCAAGTGTGTGAAGAGGTGCCATCTTTAAAAATGACGAAAATGGTGTTGGGAAGCCCACCTAATGAGTGTTGCGCCCGTGAGGTCGTTTTGCAAGTAACAATTGACACCTGATGTAAATTGGACCTGCATACAGTCTGTCGTATACTTTTTATCGGACTTCTAAGATTTTCATCTGACTCTCTCTCGTATATATCCAGTGACGGGCTAATGATCGATACTAAGGAAACTGAAAGATTTTGAAACAGGAGTAATTGTTTTGATGAGTTTTCATTGACGCTATAAACTTTCACTAAAATATCGTTTTCAGAATTATCGATCGAAAAAGGCGACTGTGTTTTTTTTGGTTTGACCTCCATCACTGCGTATTAGGTCGAAACTTTTGACAACCACCTAAATCTTATACAATCGCCGCGGAAATGTATTTTACCGTACTGAAACATTGCTTATCTTGAATGTTTTGGAAAGTCACCAGAAATTTGTTGTTATATCAGACAAGTCACTCGGCTACAACTTTCCGTTCTGCAAGCTGGCTATCGCCCAATCAACCCTCCTGATCTATTTGAATAATTTAAAATGAAAGTGCCCCATTCTTGCAAGTGGAAAACTCATGAAATATTAATATCACCACAAAACTCCACCCGCGGGACTCGAAAATTCAATCTGTTTTACATCCAGGCTCGGCAGAACAGCAAGGCTACAAATATTAGACATGCTCAGAATAAAACTGTGGATAGACTGGTATTGATTTATTAACATAGTGAACAATTTTGTCGTTATTTATTGAGTAAAATGAAATGTTTGAAATCTTTTGAGTAACCGAGTTCTTATCCAATTCCATGAACAAGTAGGATATTTATTCAAAATTGGCAGACAATTGTACTGAAAAATCTAATTTACATTTCTGTGAACAATCAATTTGTGACTAAAAATATTGCCTTCATATATATTTCTAACGTAATTGCAACTTTTTCGTGATCAAATATAGGTTGAAAAAAACATCACCATTTTATTTCTCATGAAATTCTAGCCTGATTTGATATATCACATCACCCTCTTCCCATTTAATAAAATTGAGTTCAATTCAATATGGCGGACGTCCGCTTGGAGCACACCAATATGGTTCCCTCTAGGCCTAACCTGTTTATATCATGACCAATTGTGCCCAGTCTAACTCTTTGCATTTTATTGGGCGTGTTAAGGGACTTTTGAATCACCCTTTATAAATAATCACAGAGCCGTCTCATGGGCATGTCTGAATAAATCGAAGACTAAGTCGATGTGGAGAAAGTATCATGCATCTTGACATGAATGTAAATCTCAACCTCCTCTCGATTGTACAGGCCGTCTCCGGGTCAGGGACCACTGTTTAACTTTGGACTTCAGAAGAGGAGCGAAGTATGAATTGTGATTGTGTTTTCTTCCAGGATATAAATAGCGTTAGAAATAGCTTACTAGAACCTGCAGAGATATAATTTGAACTCATTTAATGGTGTTACTATTTATCAAACAAACCTTAAGAAAATAAAATTAGATTAAGTTTCACCTAAGGATTAGAAGTGGATGATCAACTTTTCATCCTCATCTCGGAGTTACTCTGTACCAAATGGTTTTTAGTAGCAATGATACCTCGATAGCGATATTTATTTTTATTATTTTTCGGGAAGGGCTAGTTGTATTCCCCAAAAATGCTCGATGGAAAAGAACTGTAGAGTGTTTGGGAAAATACACAAGTCATAAACTGCGATTGTTGCTTTCATTTAACTCACACTGAATCAATTAAAGAAAATATGTGTAATTTTATTTTGGGCATGTGTAAAGATTCTAAACAATGATGATCCAACATTCATAAAATGTCTGTAATGTTTGCTATTAAACGAAAATGGCGCAGCGGTACCGTCGTCGCCTTGTAGGCTAATAAGGGGACCGGTGGAGGTACATGGTGGTTCGGATCCCACTTTAAACTGTAGGCCCAGTCCTGATTAACCTTACTGTGCATTAAGTGGACATAAAACACCAAATCAATCAATCAATAAACATAACTGTCCGCTGCCAGGGTGGCTACTCACCGGGAATTCCTTGAATTCCGGGAATCATGCGTGAATTATTGGCTCCAGCAATTGTGCCTGAATTCTGCTTGAATTTTTCTCCGTAGACGTGAAAATTTGCATCTTTTTAAAATCCCAATTCCATTGTGGTCCATCTTTATGTTTATGCAGAACAATCTATCTGATGGACGAAAGACTATTCAAGATAAAATATCTTGAAGTTGATTAGGTAAATTTGAAATTCTTGTAGAATTAACAATTTTTCGTAATTACTATTTCCCGTAACATTTGTGACTTCTGTTTGTAGATGTATTTATAGTCTGAGTAGCTATGTGAAATGACAAATGTAAACTCCGGACCTTAAATTATATATATGTACCGTTCAATTGAATTGAATTAGAATTTTTGGATTCATTGGAATCGCACAGACCATTTATATTGTTAATATAAGTATTTGTGTGTGTGTAGGTGGTGAGAGACGGTAAAACCTTCGTTTGAAATTATAGAAAACACCTGCTTGTTACCTTGAATTTTTGTAATGTTCGCCTTGAAAACCGGGAATTATACTTGAATTTTATGTGATTGATTGATTGATTTAGTGTTTTAAGTCCACTTTATGCACAGTAAGGCTAATCAGGACTGGACCTACAGTTTAAAGTGGGACCCGAACCACTATGTGCCTCCACCGGACATCGAACCCGGAACCACTTGATTACAAGGCGACGACGATATGATACCGTGCGAATGAATCCACTTACGAATCAAGTCAGAATTAATGAGATAACGCGGGAACAGAGTGAAAAATCGAAATGTCAAGTTTCGTACTGCGAGAAAGTTAACTATTTGCAATATATTCTTATCCTGATTTCTTCATCGCAGAAACTCTTGGTGGTCAAGCTTTCAAACATCATATAACCCCTTCCTTCTATACCAAAAACTAATTGCCACATTATCAAAACCTACTTTTTATTATGAAAAAAATCAAAACAAATAAACTGCAAGCCATGTTATGTTGTCTTTTCTCTTCTGTACATCTATTTTTGAAGTCAGGTTTTCCGAGGAAATGCAAATATATATGTTCAGCTATTTTTTTTTCATCTATTTTAACAGCGAATGAATCCAACGCTCGGGAAGTACGTGAAAAGAACGTCCAGCGGTACGAAGAAAGTTTTCTGTCGGTTGCGGAGAAATTACTATCGCCATCTATAGAGAGCCTCTGACATGTTCTCTCTCTCTTTCTCTGTCTGTGTTTTCCATTCCGAGCTTGGAGAGCGAAATCGATTCCACGAGTCTTAACACAGCCAGGACTTGAGGAATACGGAAGAGAAGTTCGTCCGAAGAATTCTCGCCCCAGATCCAAGAAAGGCCCGTACAGGCTTAAACTCTTAGCAAGATATTGGAGAATCGATATGTTTATGAAAGTTCTCTGTCCTATTACAGGGTGGCTACTCACCGGGAATTCCTTGAATTCCGGGGATTACGCGTGAATTATTGGCTGCGGGAATTATGCGTGAATACTACGTGATTTTTTCTCCGTAGACGTGAAAAATTGCAACTTTTATTAATGCAAATGAACTCATACGTTTACAAATGACCCAAGGCAAGTTTTTCACAATTTTGCTTTTATTTTTATCGAGGAAGGAAAAGAAAAGATAGCTGCGTGGAAAATAGAACAGAATTCTCTCAATCCGTTTGCTCTTTGCAGAACAATCTTTCTGACAGGCAGGAGATTATTGCAAGTTGACATCTAGAAATTGATTAGGTAAATTTGAGTTTGAAATTATTATACAATCGACAATTTTTCTAGATTAGTGTATCGCATAACATTTGTGACTTGTGTTTGTAGTCTGAGTATGTGAAATGGCAAATGTAAACGCCGCCCCTTAAATTGAATATTTTAAATAGTATATATACCGTTTAATAGAATTGAATTATAATTTTTGGATACATTGAAATCACACAGACCCTTTATACTGTAAATATATATGTGTGGGGGTGGTGAGAGGCGGTAATACATAAGGTTGAAACAGATATCTGCTTTTACCCTTGAATTTTTTGGAAAGTTCGCCTTGAAAACCGTGAATTATACTTGAATTTTATCATGATCCTAGAATGGCCACCCTGTATTAGCGTGGAGCAGAATTTCAAATTTCTTGAAAGTCTTGTTTCTTTTCCATTATAAGTACTGTTACATTACATTGATTTGAATCATTTTCCAGCTGTCTAACATAAAGTCAGAAAACGGTTGGAGATATTCTGAAGGTATCAATCTCGTTGCGCACTGAAACTGACAAGACACGGAAAATACAATTCAATAATGTGCCTTAAAGTTAACGAGATGTGAAACATTTACGAGTAGCATGTGGAAAAATCCCTTAGTTTGCATTACAGAACGATTTACGGGGTTAATAATGCGTTCATGTACTGTACTATCTCCGTATTTATCGAATTCTTAAAAAATGTATCGTTCTTTCGTCAATCCAATAAATACCCACGGAGATCATCGATATTATCGAAAATTTTTGCAATCTACTCCATAGCTGTCTTTTATCCATGTTTGTTTTTACTTCGTGCAAAAACTTTTTTACACTTTAGTAACTTTTCCCCGATACTGAATGTTCATGTAGAGAATATTTTTGTTGTTTTATGTTTAAAAAACGTCAACACAGATGAAGTCAATACCCAGTGCAAGGTTCATGTCCCTATCGCTTTTTGTACAAAAGTTACGTACGTTCAAAATCTGGGTTGTGTGACTTTTTTTTGGACACCCTGTAGTTTAACACGCATTCCGAGTTTGTATGTAAACAACTGACCCAATTTTAGGGATGTACTCACACCGATCGTGAATAACATTTGGACCCTGTTTATCTTGAACTGTTGATTTGAATGGAAGGCACCAGTCACGTAACGTCGAACAACGGCAAGTAGAGTTTGTGTATTTTCTATTTTGACAATGAAAATAGTCCATTTTTCACTATAGATATATTCTGAGTAATATGTATCGTTTATCACAGCCAAGTATAGTTTTAAAACTTTTAATGCAATAGTAATTCCACCCTCTGAATATATTACATTCGTGGATGGATCAGGAAACAAGGTAACAACAACAAATGAAAAAACACAGTATGACCTGGTATGAATTGATTCTAAATCACATATTACTTTTCCACGTAATCGCCAAGGCGATTGAGACATTTATCAGACCGCTGGACCAACTTGTTGATGCCGTCTTGGTAGAAATCATGTCCCTGCTCATTGAACCACTTCGTGCCAGCTGCCTGGACGTCATCGTCGAACGAGAACCATGTTCCAGGCAAGTGCGTTTTCATCTGGGAAAAAAGGAAAGGGGCCAAGTCCGGCATGTATGGGAGGTGGTTTCACACTTCCCACGCGAAACGTTGCAACAACTATTGAGTCTGGTGGGCCGTGTGTAACACTTTCACCATACACTTCCACGAGTTGACGATGAATATCCGCTGCCGGAACATTCCTCGCCCACAAGAAGCGTATGACACTTCGCACTTACACGGCAGACCAATTCTGCAAACCAGCGGCGTAGTGCCCACGTAAGGCTTGTAAGTCCACCTTACAAGTTGAGATTATTGAAGAAAACGTATTTATAGCAATATCAGACTGCAAGTAGAACTTTTAACGAAAGAATTGAGGACTTGTTTTGATTCGAGTTGTTCCTCTGTAAGGCTTCTTGAGAGGACTTACGTGCGGGTGAATGGAAGAAATGATTTGGACTCGCCCATAGCGGGTGTGTTTGCTTACGTAGTATCTTCTCAACAATGACAGGCACTGTAAGCAAACTATAAGGCGCATTACAGTGGATGCTAACTGGCGAGAATTTCTGTCCCCGCTGCGTCTGACTCATGTTTGCCACGGTCCGAAGAGAACCAAGAATATCGACTCCCGTTTTGTTTCAACAATGCTTGACGGTAGGTGTCATTTTAAATGTGTCATTTTAAATGTGTAAACTAACTATTGAAGTTAACAAAGAGATGGTATAATGTTGGATATTACCTTCATTAGAAGCAGCGAAGTTAAAGATAAAAGAGGAATGTCTGGCAATCCTAGATCCGGCAGCGCCCGCAAAGTTAGGCGCGTGCATCCCAGTTGCCCGTAATGTTAAAAGCATACGCGTAATATTTAGCGTTATGATTTACAGATACTTTTTTTCAAAATGTGCGCAAATATCGTAACCATGATAATGAGTAATATTTTCGAATGCATTTGCATTTGCAAATTGTATCCTACGCATTTCGCACAAATGTTTTTTTTAGTGAAAGAAAAATAACAAGAATAAAAATATCACATGACCTTTCCAGAAGAAGGGTTTGTGTCCTTAACTAAGCTGAATGCGAAATTTGTCGGATCGAGTTACAGAATAAATGACAATTTTCATTAAGTAATACATATGCTATTATTGTTAACATAATGTGTGTGCATTTTGTGTTTGAAATTGAGTATGCCCATACATGACTTAGATTCAAATAGATTATATTTAGTTCAAATATCTTTGGGTTTTCTTTATCCAATATTCAGGTCAGGTTTATCTAAGGAAGTCTTACACCTTTCATACAATCACGCTACGCCACTGCTGCAAACGTCTCTATTGCATCGGCTACTACGCCACTGACGGTAAACGTAAAGTTGTCGAAACTCGCCACTCGTATATGACTCCATCTGTTGCACCTCCGGGTAAACCAATTACTTACCTCCTATTTCGTGCATTCACAGAATGCTTGTTGTAACCTTTTTTTTTCTGATCCATCCACGTATAATTGTAGTATTGAGTATTTGTGCTAGTTTTGAATCAACCAGTCTGCACTTGTTCATAGAATTGGTTAAGATCTGTTCCTCAAAGGATTTAAAAAAAAAAATTTTACCTCGCAAACAACGACAAGATTGTGCACTATTTTAATCAGTAAATGTCAGTCTATTCACAGCTTTATTCTGAACATGTCTAATATTTGTGACCTTGCTGTTCGTTCACACTGTTCTGCCCAGTCTGGATGTAGAGCAGATTGCATTTTCGAGTCCCGCTGCTGGAATTTCGTGGCGATATTAATATTTCATGAGTTCTCCACGTTGCAAAAACGGGGTATCTTCACTTTAAATTATTCAAATAGATCAGGAAGGTTGATTGGGCGATAGCCAGCTTGCAGAACGAAAAGTTCTGGCCGAGTTACGTCTCTGATATCACAACAAATTTCTGGTGA
Source organism: Lepisma saccharinum (assembly GCF_977018435.1). NCBI lineage: Eukaryota > Metazoa > Arthropoda > Insecta > Zygentoma > Lepismatidae > Lepisma > Lepisma saccharinum. The sequence continues at coordinate 36,979,701 of NC_139247.1, read as the reverse complement.
CTTTCCAAAACATCCAAGACGGACAATGTTGAAGCAATGCAGTGGTGAGTCACATCTGGCGTAAAACTCTTGATAAAGCTCTACACTTCCTTGGTAAATTGGAAGCAGATCTAAAGGTATCATCTAACAGGAGTTTGTTTATTATTCCTCGGCACCTTCATGAGAATTCTGGAGTAAATCTCTTCACAGCGTTGATTAGGTATTTTTGGCGTCTTTTTGCTTGAGAAGCATTTCGCTCTAAATAATAGTGGAAATGCTACATGTTTCCGTACTTTAATACTTGCTACAGTATACCTTGTCGTTTAGAAGCCACAACTTAATTATTTAATGAAATAACTTTAAATATTCTATATGCGCCATGTTTCTTTTGTGAAATGCGTGCTTGTTGAAATTTGGTAAAATGGTAATATATGTTTTTAAACGTTCTATGAAAACTTTTTCCTTTTGACACTGTGTCGTGTACTGTATGTGTACTTTCCATAGAATTAATCCCCACCTTATCATGACATTATGTACTTAAAGTTTCAGATACAGTACTGAAAGACCATTTTATGCTGAAGCTGTTGCAACAGGAAAACAAAGACGACAACAAAACAAAGCAACACATGATGACACAGAAAAAAAAACTTTAAGAAATGATAGAGGATGGCACAGAAAAATAGAAAAATTACGTACATTCTCAGTGATTGTCGGAAACTGTGTTGTGGCAAGAGAATGTCGACATTTGGAGGCAGGTTGTTACATAAACTGGGAAGCCTGTAGATAAGAAACCCGTTGTAAAAGGGAGAGCCTTGTATTGGAAATGTGGAAGAGCTTTACGGTGTTGGCCGTGTAGGTACTCTTAGATTAAATTGATTGATTAAGAATTCGGTTAACACATGGTAGTATACGTATATTTTTATGTAATTTGTGTGCAAATGTTAGTGATCTTAACTGCACATAAACCAGATAATGAATACATGTTTTGGGCGCAGTGGTAGGGTCGTCATCCTGCAATCAAGGGGTCCCTGGTTCGATACCCGGTGGAGGCACATAGTGGTTCGGATCCCACTTTAAGCTGTAGGTCCAGTCCCGATTAGCCTTGCTGCATAAAGTTGACTTAAAGCACCAAATCAATCAATCAATACATGTTTTTTTTTATCCGTTCATGGAATAATGAAAATAATAATAGTTTTAATTTACCTTATTATTATACATTAGTAGACCCACATATTTATGGTGAATAAAAGCTCAATATTTCTGTATAAAAACTGGACACTTTGGGATCAAAAGCGGTATATATAAAATTCCATTTCGGTGTTAAAATGGTGAATAAAACCCTAAGTTTGTATTTAAAAACTGCACTTATTACACAAAATAAACATTTCCCTTGTAATAGCATATTTATGAAGCGTACAGAGGTTTAAGTTTATTCCTGTGTAAAGGAGTTCAAATTTTTACAGCAGAATTAACCAATTTTCCGTGATTTGCGTAACTCACAGGTTAATTCAAACTTCAGAAGGTGTCGTGTCGGTAAATAAACTTTAAATTTCGTGTTGAAGAGTTTATTTCGCATTTTATATTTCATTTCTCATCATTTTGTGACTAGCATGGTAGGAAAATGCACCATCTTAAACCTTTCAAAAACATGAAAAATTAACATTGCAGTGTGTTGTTTAACGTTTCATGTTTTCGTCAAAAATGAAACATGAATGCCTCTATGCGTTAAGCATTTGGTTCGGGCTCCCCCAGAGATGTAGTTTTAGATGCGCGTACTTGCCTTCACCACTCCACAAGTTTACTGGAGCGAGATCCACCAGCGTGAAAGTTAGCGAACACTGCTCCGCCATTGTAGAAATCTACTGGAGTGTCACTGGAGGCTCCACTGCACTACTGGAGCGTCACTGGAGGCTCCACTGCACTGGGAGGAAAGTCTTGGGCAGGAGCGAAAACCTTATAAACACTGATTTAGGCGACTCAGTGGCCGATCTCGGCTGACTTTCCATTTCACCACAGAAGTTCTCGGGTTCGTGTCAGGGGCTGGCATGTATGTTTTTTGCGAGTATCTTTTAAAAAATATCAACTGATCAGCCCTCATCCTTATCGTGCGAAGCCGTCCTCCGTGACGTAGTGGTTAGCACAGTGCTCACGCGCGTGCATTTTAGTATAGCAAGAGCAGCACTGCTGGCCCACAGTATTTCAGTTACAAAATACTTTAGTTTTAGTTAATTTTTCTCTATAATTATTTTCTACCATCTCAAAGGAATGAACTTGTAGTCCTTCCGGTCAGTTCGTTTTCGAGATTACAACCCTTAGCACCATCTTGTGGCGATTTGACAAAACATATATGTATTTCACCCAATACTCCGGACTCAGGGAAGCAAGAAATGAAAACTGGACTCTGTGACCTTGAACCATCCAATAACAGACCAGCTTCTATGCACGATACCTTTACCCTCAATCAGCAGAGGCTGAAATGCAATCGCAGTACCATCAGTAAGGGCTGCTGCTGTAACTACCGCAGTGTTGTTAACTTGTAATGATAGAATCACTACAAGATCCTTTTTTTTAAAAAAAATTGTTTCGTGTATGTTCAATGTTATTCTTTTTTAGTGACAGCTATTCTTCTCTTTTATGCAGTTGCCAATGTAACCTGCTGTAGGGCTGGACGTGACGGTGCAAGCCAGCTTGTAGAAGGCGGTTAGTTTTAAAATCTTGTCCTTTCAAAGAAGAAGGGGGTTGAAAAGTTCCGTTTACTGTTTTTTTTTCGAATCTTTATAAGAGAAGCGATTGAGTAACGGGGGTTGGCATTCTTACGTTTTTTGGGCAAGAGGGGAGACCTTTGGAAGGTTCTCTCGGTGCCGGTAGAGTGGCTGGACTGGTCACATGGCTAACGGTCACGGATCAAACATTTGCTTTCATCGAAATATATAAGTCCACGCATTTTTTTGATTCGTTTTGTGACAAGCAAACGCTTAGTTTTCGGTGGACATTGTTATTATTTTTACAGAAACGGCGTTTTAATTTAAAGTATATGTCTATCCGTTGGTAAAAAGCTAAGTACATTGTTGCGCGAAATTATTAGTTTTATTCTGCAGATTCGACACTGTCAAGGGTCCGGTTTTTATTTCATCTGGAATTAAAGGGACAGTGACAGGGTGGAAAAAGAATCATCACAGTTTTGTTTTATATAATTTCAAGAATAGCGCATACTTAGTTGTTGTAATTTCAACAAGTTTAATCTCTTTTTGCGTGGCAATTTTCATTATAAACAAGACCGGGAGGTAATTAGAGAAACGTGTCATGTATGCTAGTGACATGCTAGATACATTTTTGAACTAGTACTGCTGGTCTAGGCCAGCTTACGAACCTCTCTTCTCTCTCTCTCTCTCTCTCTCTCTCTCTCTCTCTCTCTCTCTATATATATATATATATATATATTTCAGAGAATTATTTCAGTGTTTCAATTAAAGAGTATCAATTTTTTTTTATGTGGGAGTTATTTCTTATGTAATTCTTTGTTTATATTAAATCAACGAAATAAGTAGTCTTTTTATAAATTTTTAAACTGAACATCTGGGCTATCATTCAAGATTAAACCGCCGCAACCGAATTGCTCACACTTAAGATCCAGGATTGCGCACAAATCTCTCTGACCTGGTTTGCGCACAGATTTTGATCGAACGTTGCCACTTTGATAGCTTTAAAGTCTGTGCGCAAAACTGTTTTTTTTTTCTTTAGACAAGAAGAGAGAGAAATTAGAAATAAAGAAAATTAATCATACCAATTTACTCGAACTCGAAAGTTAGGTTAGGTTAATGACTGCAAAAACACGTGTTAGTCCACACACACGCACAAACAATCACAACAGAAGTGAGAACGGCTTGAGAACATTTTACATCTGACAACATCGCCTCATTTTTTGTGCGCAATCCTGTACACTGTGACAGCTTGCCAACGGCTTATCAGATACCACTGATAAAACCTGAAAAGTGTGCGCAATCCGGCTGTAGCCGATAAAAGAACCGAGTTTTTCCCTAATATCCATGGTAAAGATATGGTAGTATGTTTTTAATTCGATTGAACCGCATTGTTAGTTTTGTTAAGTATTTTGCTAATTATTTGCCTGGGGAAGTAACGGAAACAAGTAACAGGTCGAACCAAGGCAGGTTACTCTCCCCAGAAGAGCAAGTAAAGCATTACAAACTGTACAGTTAAATATCTACGTACAGGGATTTTATTTTGGTACCAATGTCATTGCATGCGTTGAGGCAGATCAACGAAGTATTTTATTTTAAAATTAAAATCTTTAGAGCACAGTAGAGACGCAAGAAGTTTTGATTTTCGACATAAGAATAACATTTTTAAACATGAGCGTCATCGTTTGAAAAATCTTATGCAAACATTGAAAGCAAAGGACCTTTTTATCAAGAAATGACATGAGTATGCATAGCCAGAGAAAGACTACTTTTTACTTTTAAATATCCACATGTTATAGATCGTTTTGAAGGTAGAAGGACCTTAAATATATTCTTGAGTTCCCTAATTTTTCTGTGGCTGATTTCCCAAGGATATAGTGCCACACTGCCAGGGGTCCCGGGTTCGAATACGTGCTTGGGCATGGGTGTTCAGTGCCCCTTCATCAGTTTCATCATATCATCCTCACCTTCACGATTAGCCAAAGTGGCAGAAAACGAAGTAAAATTAACCAAATCATTCATCATCGCGATTAGCCAAAAGTGGCAGAAAAGCTACGCCTAATAAAAATCCACAAAGGCCTACTCAACAGAAAACACATTTCTGATCTTCTGTGAGATGTGGGAGTTTCTGCTGGTATACCGGATCGCTTATTTGCGCAGGTCTTCCAGGAAAACAATTCCCGATGTGCTTGTTTGGCCTCCTACGACCTCTCTCCCATACCAGAGCCTCGCTTCATCCTCTAAATGCCTTAGGACTTGCGGCGCATTTACGTCATCGCTAGCTCCTGTGTAGGCTGACAGATAATATGCCAGAGTTCAGAAATGTTCGAGTTATGAGCAGGTAAAATCCCGCTGTAATTGAATTCTGCTTTTTCATCAGATTCAACTTTCCTCCGAGAACGCTCGTTCTAGGTTTCGTGTCGGATAAATTCAAGAAATCCCGAAAGAAATGTTCGTGCCGGCTACGCCCATACATATCAGCTATCGATATCATGCGAGCTGCAGTAACATCGCTTTTCTTCCACTTTTGGCTAATCGCGACCATGAGGATGGGTGATGATTACATGAATTTGATGTAGGGGACACTCACCCATGCCCAAGAAGGGATTTGAACCTCTTCGTCTCTCTCGCCTCCCTCTCTCCGATGGGAAGATCGAAAGGCGACCCGAAGTGGCTCGGTTACGGCAGTTTTGGATTCGATTGATTTGGTTTATTTTACTCCTTTTTCCTGCTGCCACTAATCGCGACGATGAGGATTAGTGATGTTATGATGAAATGGATTTTGGGACACTCAGAAAGAACAACCATGCCCACGCCGGGATTCGAAACCGGGACTCCTGGTTTCTTAGTGCTCTATGCTAACCACTCCGCCACCGAGGTCGGCTGTTTTAATAATAATAATAAATTTTCTTTATTCAGCGGGCGAGGTTCAGCCAAGGGCTGCTCTGCCACCTAACCCTTGTCAATATGATAATACATATGAGATTATTATAAACTTATGGAGCAGTAAGCTAAACGTAAAAATAATAATAATAATAATACAAAAAAAAATTTAAAAAAATTAAAAAATGAAGAAAGAAAAAAATACATAGGAATTAGTTGCATACAAAAAAAAGTGTAACTAGAAATACAAAAGACAATAGTAATAATAATACAATAATACAATTCCTTTTAGTGAGTGACTTAATACCTTCAGTATGTGCCCTGACTCTGCCATTGTTCCATTAACAGCAGATCTTTTATTTTACCTTTGAAATATAATGGGTTGTTTACACTAGCGATATTTGCAGGCAATGCATTCCATGCTTTGGGAGCCGAAAAGGAGAAAGATGATTTGTAGGCCGTGGTAGAGTGATGGGGTAAATCGAAGTTGTTCCGCTTGCGGGTAACATACTGGTGGATTTCCCTACGGGAATGTATCTTCTCAAACAGGTACTGCGGTTTACCTTCTGTCAGTATGCGGCGTATAAAACAGAGATAGTGCAACTTCCTTCTGTTTGCCATGGTAAGAACCTGATTATTATTTAAGAATGGAAGAATATGATCGGATCTTTTTGCTTGAAAAATGTATCGGAAGCAGGCATTTTCCACCATTTGTATTTTTTTACTGAGATTTTGTGAGAGTTGAGGGCCGTCGACATTATCACAATAGTCGAACAAAGGGTAGATTAATGCTTGGATGAGTCTTAGCTTGCATTCCGCAGGGAGGAAGTCACGGACTCGAGTCTTGGACGTTGTACAGGTGTTCATTTACATTTGTTTTCATCATTTCCATCCTCATCGTCACGATTAATCTACAAGTCGAGACGCGAGTACAATGTAAGATCTTGAAAGAATAGGTTATGATCACAGAAGTTTGCTAAATACTAATAACGCAATATATTTGTAGTAAATAAGAGTCAATATGATTGGTCACGTGCTCCTCGTCTGCTTGTTTGAGTTTGTTTTCAAGCCTATTTTATGTACATAAGGCTAATCGGAACTGGACCTACAATTTATAGTTGGATCCCAACCACTATATTCCGGGACCCCTTGATTACGAGGCAGCGACCATCAGGGAGACCCCTCCATTGATTTTGGAAAAGAGCTGTTCGCAGACGTAAATGGCTCTTCATTGAACAGGGCATGATTCCACAGAAGAGGACTACACTCACGTGCATCTCGGTCTTGTCACGATTTTTCAGACTGGACGCATGTCTTGTTCTCGTTTCCATTTAAACCTGTGGACCAAGTACAACGTGGCGCATTAATGAAACGCTGCGCATTTAGTTAAACGTGTGAGACGTATAATCAATCTGTAACGCAATGAATTGTGCACATCATATAATCAACTGTAGTCTATAAATAATAATTGTAAATCCTACAAAGGACAACGTGAATGTAATGATAACATTGATATGTTCTGGAATTACCGAACATGACAATATTGAGGAAAATGCAACAATATCATGTACATAATCCATAGCCTATATCTACAAAATAATTAAATAATAACGGGGAGATCGCAGTTCGAAGAACCAACGTCCTGGATTATACATTAAGGTACAGCCAACGCAAAGAAAATAGTAGCCAAATTGTCCATGACTATTTTCATTCTTTTTTATTCTACTTCCTGTGTTTTAGAATATGGAATTCTGTTGATGTAAAATTGACGTTATCCTGTGCTTATTGACGTTTTTATTTCAATGTATGGTCATCACATACATTGTGATGTAAACAGTCTCAGTGAAAATGCCGGTGGACAATTCGTCTATTATTTCTTTGGCCGATGGGTGTACCAGGACATAAGCTCATGCCCCTGAATTCATGAAAGAGACTGAGGGCTCGTTCACGGTTCCCCTGTTTTATAACTAACTTACTAACAAACTCTCTAGCCTTCTTTAACCCGAAGGTTTATAACTGCAGCAACACAAGCCTTCCATCTGTCTCTATCCTGGGCAAGATCAATCCAATCTTGTCCATCCTTTCCGGTTTCCTTTAGGTCCATCTCAACGTTATCCCTCCATCTTCGTCTTGGCCTTCCTACAGGTCTCTTACCATCAGGTTTCCCAACAAAAATCCTGTAAACTGTTCTTTCCTCTCCCATTCGTGCCACATGACCTGCCCACCTAGGTCTTCTTGATTTAATTATTCTAATAATATCTGGACATGAATACAAATTATGCAGTTCTATATTACTCCCACGCCCCCTATACGCCTTCATGGCGTGGTGCTAAGCACAGGGGAGCACTTTACCTTTTTTTACCTTTATATTATTTAACCTTCTCCACTCACCTGTCTCCTCATCCATTTTAGGTCCAAAGGTGATAAGGATGTTATTTTCAAATATTCTTAATTTATGTTCCTCTTTTAATGTAAGGGACCAAGTTTCGCATCCAGTGTTTATGTATATAATATTTCATGGAACGTGTTAAAATCCTAGTAATAGTTTTCTTTAAAACACAGCCTTCTGAGACTCTATCTTGCTTGTCCTACCGCACTTCTTGTCTCCGTTCGAGGTTTGCATATCCGATGGGCCGACGAGACGTGGTGAAAACACTTTTGTACCTTGAGACCAGATACTCCTGACAATACAGGGGTTCTGTGAATCCCGTGTTCTTTGATGGTCGTAGGAGAACGGAACTGTGTATGGAGCTTTGGCTTTCGTCCAGCATCCTGCAAAGGCCTTGTGCGACCCGCAAATTAACCCTTTCATGCGGTAAATCACACCTGAATAGGCAAGGAGAGGCACGGATTCTTCCCGGTGGGCGATAGCATCTTCTAGTGGAACAAGGAAACCTCGTCCTTATTAAAAGTGGAGAACCAAAAACACTCGTGACAAATACAAGAATGGATCGCCGATCTTCGTATTTTCTCTTGTATTGAAACAAATATTCAATTAATGTTGCGGTAGGTTGGATTATACACTTTTTGTATCGGTCCGAATAATTATTATCAATTCCAAGAATTGCCTTGATAAGTGGAATTTGATAAAGTTCATTCCGTTAATAGATAATATGAAGTTTATTGAGGTGGGGCTCTTGTAATGTCAACAAAGGTAGTTGGGTAACAATGATAGCACTCACAGCCGTGACTCGTATTTCAGAACGGTCCATTTTTAACTCACTAGCTCTGGGTAGGCACCCCTAGTATTTCAAGATTTTCCCGCGGGCCCAAGTCAAAATATAACACTTGCAACGCCCAGTTAGTGTGGTTAGGTTGCTTGCCTTAAGTTAAAAAATAAATACATATTTCAAATTCAGAAACATTTTACATGTACAAAGTGCTAAATAAGCACATATTTGGAACAATCATATCATTTCAGTGAAAATATTGGAACACTTTGCTTCGCCGGCGCACATTTTAGGAACCACAGCAGTAGCTAATACTTTTAAAGAATAGTCTATTTAGCGGTAAAATATATGTTATTGTTCGTTTTTACATTAACAGAACGTGGCGGAGTGCACGGAACGCTACGATGTCAGGGGTCCCTGGTTCGAGTCCCGGTCTGACCATAGATGTTCTTTGTGAGTGTCCCTTCATCAATTTCATCATATCATCGCTCATCCTCATAGTCGCGATTAGCCAAAAGTGCGTTAGATGACATAAACCAAATCAACAGAATGTAGTTTGTTGAGGAAAGTCAAGAAATACAGTATAGAAATACTTTCGTTATTTTACACCGAATATCTGCTACTTTTGGCTATTCTAGACGACATAATGATTAGATGAAATTGATGAAGGAATACTCACAACAAAATCGAGATTCGACCACTGAACGCGCTGTCATCGAGCCGGCAGAAATCCTTTCCAAAAAAAGATCTTGGTTACGGAAGAATATATTGGGCAAATTTATCCCACCTTGCACAAAGGACAATGTTTGAGGGGCGCTTTTTTTTTTCTATACCTGGCTAGAGGTTGCCTTTGCAATAGAATAATGCTTTGGAAATGTCTGTATGGTGGAGTAGTTATTTTACCAGTTGTAAGAACTATTTTGTGCGTGACTTGAATACATGCTCACAATGTCCTCCAAATTATCACGGTTACAGAATCATTATATTATTGGTTAGTTCCGTATTATGTGTAGATAATTTTAACAAGACATGCCATCGTTCGTATCTTTCCGATTGCCGAATCCCGTTTCACCGAATGGCCCTGAGGCGAATTATATCAGATTTCCCACCTAAGTAAAATTTTCAGCGAAAGGGGAATTCCAATTTAGCCTAATCCCCTTCCACCGAATATTTTCAATATACCACCGATACCAGATATCAGGTATTCTTGGTTCGAATACATGTATCTACATGTATGCGGAATTAGCAGTTAGTCGATGTTCTGTGTATCAAATATTATGAGTGTAGTTTTACGGGAGCAGAGTGGTACTCACTCTAACATGATATGACCCCACAAACAATAATGAGCCTCGTGTAATATATATACAGGGTGACAATTAATGAACTATATGAAATAAAACGGAAATTAGTGACAAACCACATAGTACACAAACTGTATTGCACATGTAAACGGCACTACAGACATGCCATCTCATGTCTGCCATCTCTGGCGATGATTTGGGGCAGACGAACAGCAAAATTCTGCATGACCCGCTGAAGTGTCGATGCTGTAGATGACCTCCTGAATGGCAGGTTTCAGCTCAGCAATGGTTTTGGGATTATTTCTGTACACCTTGTCCTTAACATAGCCCCCTTCCAGTGGCCTCTGGGTACCCCAGAGCCAGAATGCGGTCCCCAAAATACTCCTCCAGGACATTTTCACTAGCAAATGGCCGACATCAACACGTTGCGTGCGCATACGCATATGAATTCCCATCATACCCTGTGGCCAGCCACGCAGGTTGGACGTCATCACGCGAACCGTTCAGAAATTATGACTGTTTTATTTCATATAGTTCATTAATTGTCACCCTGTAGGAATAACATTTAGTGAACTTTTCCGTTTTTTATTCTCAAGAATCGTACTTGGCTCAGCCTGAGCCCTTGGAAGTTGAGATCGATGTTGAACTCCTACTCACTCCCTCAGCTCCCACTAGCAATATTCATGTTAATGTCAAAGGTGAGAATTATCTCGTCTCTGGTTACATAATAAAATTACGGTCATGTTTTTCATAATGGGGCGATACCAATACTTATGTATTGAAAGAGGAAGTAATAAATTATTACATAGGCTGTATCGTAACATGCTGGATGTGTTTTTATATGGATTCAGCTCTCCAACAATAGGAAAGTCAGGATTGGCTAGGCGCCTAGTAGGCTTCCGTAAACTGAATTTATTATTGGAAAATCTGGAAATTTCAGAGAATTCTTCGACCTTGGAATAGTGATCTTCCTATTCGTAAAAGAGAGAAAATTTTCCCTTTGTGGTGAAAAGTGAAGTAACGTCATTGCCGGCGCGGTCCAAGTTTTGTTTTCTGACGTGACTTAAAAATGAGAAAATATTTGCATGCTTTTGACCGATAAGGAAACCTGCACGCAATAGATGGACACATGCAAAGTAGTTCGCGTCTCCTTTTGAATATATACTTCGTAGCATATAACGAAAAGAAACTTTGCCATTGTAAAGTTATGCTATGTCATATTACTAAGCATTAGGCTTTTTGTGATTTGTTCAAATACAATTTTTTTATGTTTTACAAGTATGAGATAAGCTTTTCGCTTGTCCTACAAAGTGATATCCAAGTACTGAAGTTGTTCACGCAATGCTGGTTCCACGCTGAAGTACTCCCGAACTGTTTCTGCAATATCAATTTGGTTATTTTGCCGCTCGAATGCGTCTCCCTGTAGCGGCTGAAATCACGCCGCTTGCCGGCGAAATCGAATGTGCGTAACCCCTCAAGCGCATAGATTTACTTTAAATATTTCACAATTACAAGTAATCACGTATTTTTATCAGAGGCAATGTTGAAAATGTCCTTGCTGCCACACATATTCCACATATTTTGAGTAAGTTTCCTTAAAAATCGCGTCTACATTTCTGCACGAGTTCTTTATTTTACTTAACGTTTCTGTGATCCATATTTTCTACGTCACCCGACCCCTCACTTTCCCATTTGTACCTGCGTTTCGATATGTTCAAATGTGGATACTGGGGGCGTTTGCCCGGAGAAATATAAGTTTATGCTATAAAATGTACGTATTTAAAAAAAACAACTCAATATGCTGACCAAGGCAGACATTTATTTTATTATAAAACATAAACTAAACGTAACGTTTCAACCTTCTAACAAGGTCTTCTTCAGACTATGTACCAAGTACAAATGTAACAAGATACAAGAACAGGACGATATATATACACAAAAATACTCCCCTCCAGACTATTAGGAAGTTGTTCTGGAACATTCTAGCAGGTGGCTTTCCCTTGTCAACTTTACTTTCACCTGAAAGTGCTTGTGGTTGGACTCTTTATCTCACGCTGTATTTCCTTCATTCTTCTTCTTTTTTCTCTTCTCTTTCTCTCTTGTCCTTTCAACTCTTTCTAACACCTTCTTCCATTCTTTGTTTATCATCAGTCCCCCATTACAGTTCATTGTGTCTTCTTCACATTTCTTCTCTATTTCCTTGGCCTCTTTCCATTTTCTCACTAGCATTCTCTTCTCCCTTCCTATCTGCTTAGTCCCATCCCACTCTATGTCATGTTCTGTTTCTCTCGTGTGTTTAAATATCGCATTTCTCACTCTCTTAAGTCGTACATCATCCCTATGTTGTTTCAACCTGTCTTTCAGCCTCTTTTTCGTTTCTCCTATTTACACACTCTGACATTCTTTACATTTCACTTCGTAGATAATCCCATCCTCTTCCTCTTCTCTGTTTTCCTTTTTCTTGTTAGCATTCTTTGTTATTCTTAAGATGCTTCTCTCTCCCTTCCTGTAAGTTTTAATGCCCGCTTTTCTAAGCACTTTGCATATCTTTTCTGTGGTCTTCCCCTTACTCCTTATTCCAAGCCTCCTATTCACAATGAACTGGAATGGAGGACTGATGATAAACAAGGAATGGAAGAAGGTGTTAGAAAGGGTGGAAAGGACAAGAGAGAAAGAGAAGAGAAGAATGAAGGAAATAGAGCATGAGATAAAGAGTCCATCCACATTCACTTTCAGGTGAAAGTAAAGTTGATAAGGGAAAGCCACCTGCTATAATGTTCCAGAACAACTTTCTAATAGTCTGGAGGGGAGTATTTTTGTGTATATATATCGTCCAGTTCTTGTACAGTGTCTCTCAAAAGTTTTAGGACAACGACATTTTAAACTAGGCAACCCAATTTACACAAGCAGTTGGAGGGTTGAGTGCAGATTTAGGCTCAATTTCAGGGTTGCCACATGCACAATAGATATTTATAAAACACGCGAAAGAAATATAAACAAGTATTATTGTATAAAATTATTAAAAATATCACTATTATATCGCAAATGACAAAATTCTTTCTGAAAGAAAAAAATAGGTTTTCTAGTATTTCATGGCTGATGAGTCTACAGTAAGGAAAAGAGGTGAGAGGAAACGAAAGGTCACAAAGGAGAGGAGAAAGCGAAAGGAGAAAGGAAAAGTAGAGGAGAGAAGAAAGATAGGATAGCGAGGAGAGGAGATTTAGTGAGGAGAATGGAAAAAGATTCGAGGAGAGATGAGGAAAAAGAACAAAGAAGAGAAAAGAGGAGGAAAACGAGAGGAGAGGATAGGAGGAGACGAGAAGAGGGAAGTGGAGAGTAGAGTAAAGGAAAGAAAAAGAGAAGAACGAAAAAAGAGAGAATAGTGCAGTGGAGTCGGAAATCTAAGACAGGAAAGGAGATAAGAGGAGTGGAGAAGAGTGGGATGGAGTTAAGATGCGAGAAAAGTAGGGAAGGCGATATGAGATAAAAGCAGAACGGAAAGAGGGGAGAGAAGAAGGAGAAGGAACTGGAGAGAAGAGGTAGTTGCAGAAAATATCGTCTGAGCGTCAAGAATGGACGCATTGGTCAAATTATCGACATGAAACAATCAATAACATTTTGAAATGTATTGGAGAATATATTAGATCGGTGCGAAATGCCTTTTGGCTGAGTTCAGAGCAAATTAAAATCTTCCATGCAAGATCTTTGATTTTACCTGCGATTAAACCACTAAAAAAATGAACGTAATTTTTAATATTTATAAGAATTATTCAATTTTTCTCCACTTCTCGGTTCGTTGAAATGGAGATTTTGTAATTCAATATTTCCCCTCCCCCCATCGTTAATTCCAAACTGAATCATTCCGTTTCACACGGCGTGGACAATGAACACAATGGGATATGTCTAAAACTTACGAAAATTTTCTGCCAGCGGAAGGATTTGAACCTACGACCATCAGATTGACAATCCTGAACGGTAACCACTACCCTACAACCTTTAACTCCTTACACCAGGTAGAAGAACCACTACACTACGCCTTTACCTTCGAATGAAACAATATTTTTTTTTAAGTATTCTGTCCCTCCAATATTGTAAATGTCGTTTGGTATACGTGTAGTTGAACTTTTACTTTAATTTTGATTTGCTTTCTTGTAGTATAACCGATATCTTCGAGAAATAATTTTCGAAGTAATTAAAAACGAGAATATTGGTAGTTGTGAAAATGCGAGTTATTTCTTCTAACTTATTATTGTGATTAGACATTACTAATGGAAAATATCTAGAGGCTTGAATATTACAGGACGATGTTCTTTTCCTGTGATACTGTAACAGACAAAATGCTTGTTTACTGATGCAAGTCTTGTGTCCAGAACAGTCTTATGAAATGTATTTGCTGTTGCGTAAGATAACACGAAATAATTACACCGTTTGCGAACTACCAAATCTGTGCAACGTTATACGTCAACAGGCGGAAAATTTTATTCATAAAATCACTTCACATTTGACAGTGTTAGTCAAGAGAGACTCGTGGGACACTGTGTTAAGGTGCTGGACTAAATCCTTCTAATTTTTCTTCCTCGAAGAACAACAATTTCTAAGGAAGAGCAACAGTGATGATCTTTCTTATTTCTTTTAAATGCTTACACTTTCCTTTAATTGGGTTAAAAATAAATAAGAATATTGCTTGCATTTCTGTCATTGACGTAGACCAGAGAGAGAGACAGACAGACAGACAGATATTACAAAATAGTTCAAATAGTGCGAACGCCATTAAAAAGTCATGATAATTCTATGTTGCGTACTTAGAATTATTCATACAATAAAGAACATGTCTAATTGTGAGTTAACAAAAAAAACAACAACAATAATAAAGAGACATTTTCGCATCACGATTGCAGTTCGAAAAAGTCGGGACAGGGATTGAAAGTAACGCACTGTCCTGACTAAATCGGTGAATCGGACGTCTGGTAGCCTTGCATCAATGATTATAAAACTAAAACCACCCAATATTGCAGCTTGAAGACTTTTGCGCAAGAAACAGATTCATTTATACAAGAGCAAAATTGAAATTTTTACACATTTCAAAAATCGACGATGTTATTTTCGTATTTATTTATTTATAGGTTCACAGTTAAATATTTTAGGGTTCGAGGAGGGAGCATGGCCCACATGGCCCCTCCCCTGGGTACTGACCTTACGTAGACAGTGGAAGAGAAATTTTGGAGAACCTTTCTATTAAATTTAGTATTTACATTCACCTTATGCTCAGATAGGTTAAACCGTTTATTGACAATCGTGAACTTTTCGTTTAATAGGTAATATTTGGTTTTAAACGAAGGGAGAACATTGGTCGAATTTCCTTTCTTGCTCTTTTGAGAGAATATATACTTCTACAATAGCAATCGCGTTCGGAAACTGTGAAAAAAAAAATACTTGGTTTTCAAAGGCAGACAAGCTTGGTAGTCTAGCTTGCTCGCGATCAAAGTGACTCACTCACGCTATTCAAGGCCGCTTCTTATCGCAAAACACTCTGCTTCGATGCACAGTGTCTGCACCCAGCACGTTACAAGTGACCAGAGTCGAATTTTAAAGAGAATCTGAAGAATGGTAGATTTCATCAGAGGCGGCTAGGTAGGCACCAGCTCAACATGCAATAGTTTAAGTGATAATTCCTGACAAACAAAAAACCGTATTGAATAATTATTTGAATAGTAATACGTGTATCCGCTCCTTTTTAACAATGTAAGCTCGAAGACAATCTGTATTCCATTTATTTATATTGGCAACTTGGTCAACCGGAGGTTATTTTATCGCCTTCGATAATCCAATTGTCTGATTGATTATTTTTTGTTTACCCAGGAACATGCCCCATAGGAGATTTTCGAGACCAGGTTACGCTACTCACTCGTAGCTCCCCAATTTCTTCACGATGGAGGGTTGCCACCGGTTCCATACACAAGCCGAGAACCTAGAGAGTGAGCATAGGCGGACTCGAATCCATGCCGTCCTGCAGTCGGAGGTCACGGAGGAGGACTTTTCTTATTTTACCTTTGGCTAATCGCGACGATGAGGATTAATAATGAATAGAAAAATAAAGAAGGCCACGCACAAAGTAGAGGACGATCTTCAAGCTCTTAGGTGACGAGTTCAAGCCTTAAATATGAGGATTTCAACCTTAGACGACCTCAATTTCAAAATTATAAACAAAATGCCTACTTAAACTAAACTTCTCATCAAGGCCAAAATAGTTTGTAACTGTGAAACTACCCCTGAATGCAATTTGACATTTTGTGAGTAAGAATTAAATGTGTGGCATACAGAGATAGATGATACCTTTTGAGAAACAATTAACTGTACCCTGTCCCAGCATCTCTGGAGCAAAGCCGCGCATAGCGGAAGAGAAGTGGAGAGAGGGGAGAGGGGATCGAGTGGACAGAGCGAATCAGTGCACGCTGCTGGGAAGGCTGGTAACTGCAGTGGCTTTCCTCCCTCCACGCAATCCCATTCCTCTCACGTGTTAATCGCTGCTCAGATACTTGTTTTCGTTCATCTGCTCCAGAGATAAGTGGGACAGAGTGTAGTTCGCATACATGTAGCAAGTAAAGAAACTTATCCCAGAATGAAAATTCCACATAGTTTTAAAACGTTTGTTTAAGCAATGAATAACTGGAAATGGATCACACATAATTCCCTTGCCAAAATCTAGTGGTCGAAAATTAATTTCAAGACATTTCATATCTATTCACCATATTCCAAGTTATAAAGAACTATTTCGTAGATGTTCATGAAACCGTTATAAAATTACAAATAAAATATATTCACAAGCTTAGATATACTAATACGAAGAAAGAAATTCAGAGGTAAATTTCAAATGCATGTGTATCAAGTAATTCTAGAAGTACCGAGCTATATCTGAGTATTTAACTTCTTTTTTGCAGATAACGTTTACAATATTGAGGCGACAGAATAATTAGGAACAGTAGCTCCAAGAAAACAAAGGGCGTAATGTATTGGTTAGAGTTCCTGAAAGCATTGCGGTCCGACGTTCGATCCTGCATACTAGATGTTCCTTAAAAAAGAATCCCTTCCATTAAACAAGAGCATGGTAACATTATTTGTAATAGCAGTATATAGCCTAGTGGCTACATTGCTCTGCATATGGAATTTATAAAAAGAAAATAAACAAATAAATGAATTGACACACGTTCAACGGGATATTTTTATATATAAGATCATGAATTATGATACTCTGACGATAATTGTGTACTGCTTCAAAGACATTGACAAATATTAATGAAATAACTATTTTTATGTGTAGCAATTCAGGACATGCTAATTTTACCCCTTTTCCCACTTGAGTTCAATGCAAGGATGTGTAAAAATTTCAATTTTGCCTGACCTTCTTGATTTTTATAT